>NW_026940793.1:0-12411 GCF_032062105.1 Saccostrea cuccullata
TCATGAAATCACGTGCATGCGCATGCGCGTCAATCTGATTGGCTGAAACTTTAAATGGCTTTATCTCCTTTGTTTTTTGATGAAATGCTTTCAAATTTAAAACATAGTCATGTATTAGGATATCCTGCAATATGATATACAAACAAATTGAAGAAATCACGCGCATGCACGTGTGCTGCAATCTGATTGGCTGAAACTTGAAATGGCTATATCTCCTTTGTTTTTTGACGAAATGTTTTGAAATTTGAAACATAGTCATTCATTAGGATGTCCTCAATACGATATAGAAAAAAATTCATGAAATCACGCGCATGCACGTGTGCTGCAATCTGATTGGCTGAAACTTGAAATGGCTATAACTCCCTTGTTTTTCAACCAAACAGGATGGGATTTAGAATATAGATAGATATAAGGGACTACTTCAAGATGGTATGGTCATCATGCACGTGCACGCACGTGCGTGCATTTGGAAAGAGTGAAATTAAAAATACACTTAAATGAGTGATTTTTAATACTTTTGGACTGAATGATTTGATATATAGTATATTTAAATATATAGATAGTGTGCGCGCGGGTGCAATGCTAAAATTTGATAATACTTGGTATCCTTCTGGGGAAACGTTGTTAAAGTCGAAAATGCACAGAATTTGTCTTATTTAATGAAGATTACAGGGAATATGGCACCAAAAGGGAGTTGGGGAGCGTTTGGGGAACATCTGTAACCGTTCCCGTTACAATTAGCACTAGTTTCTTATACAAAACTACAACTGGGTGAATTTAAAACGGGGCAAAAATATTTGAATATACGAAAGGGTGAAAATAACACAGGGCCAAAATAACCCTGATATATGATATATACAGTTTAAGCTCTAAATAAAAACAACAAATGAGCAACAACAACAAAACAAATATAACAAATTATTCTATATTACTTTATTACGAGTCGTCTGTCTTTTTCCAAAGTACAAAGAATACGTTTTTAACCAATCAATTCTGATTGAAAATTTTAGAATTTGAACAATCCATAAAGTTAACGTACCTGTCACACCATAACTAGGTTCGATGTCATTACCTTCTCGAGAATCGTATTCATCATTTACACTGTAATTAATGTCGTCCTTCAGATAAGCTCTTCCTATGCATTAAAATGAAATAAAAATGATATAATTATTGAAATTCAATAACTTGTTTAATTAGATGAGCTATGATATACTAAATACATATAACACCCTCAACACCCCTTCCCAATGAAAAATTGTTCATACAAAAAAATCATGAAATTCTGACTGGAAATCGATTTTTTTAAAATCATTTCAATAAATATTTTGTCAAAAATGACTGTTTATCAGAAAAAAAAGAGTCGCAAAGCCAAAAAAAAAAAAAAGAACTAAAACAATTGTACGCAAAAAAGAGGTAAGTAGAAAGATGGAAAAACCTCTTTCTACTTTCTTTGAATTTTAATGTTTTTGTACTTGCACAGAGAATAGTGGTTCGACTTCATATAAATTATCAAAGATATCTGTACATTCACAGCTAAATAAAGTAAGTATGTAGGACTGATTTTTATGCCCCAGTAAACGAAGTTTAGGGGGTATACAGTTTTTGTCGTGTCCATCTGTCTGTCTGTCTGTCTCTCTGATTGTCTGTTTGTCGGCAAAAACTTTAACCTTGTCCATAACTTTTGATTTAGTGGAGCTGTGACTTTCATATTTCAATTTGTATTCATTGTAACAAGATCTTTCTTTGGGTACCCCCATATTTGACCTTTTAACCTTAACCTTGGAATTTGACCAACTTTTACACAAAAGCTTCAAATTTTTACCTTTGCCATAACTTTTGAACAGTAAATACCACTACATTTAAACTTCACAAATATATTGTTTGTGTCAAGACCTTTTACTGGATATCACTGGATACCACCGACCTCGAGCTTTTGATTTTGACCCAGGAAATTTACGTACTAATGAAAAAACTTTAATCTTGGCAATAACTTTTGAACAGTGAAGAGCTAGAGCTTTCATATTTCACATATTTAATCCTTGTAGGAAGACGCTTTATTGGATACCAAGACCTTGGAGTTTGACCTACTTTAAGAAATAAACCTTGACCATATCTTTTAAAGGGTAAGAGCTAGTACTTTCATACTTTACATATTTAATCCTTGTGACAAGCCCTTTCATTTGATAGTAAGACCTTAGAGTTTGATCTACTTTAAAAAAATCTTAACCTTGGCCCTAAATTTTGAACGAATAGGGCTAGTGCTTCAATACTTCAAATATATATTCTTTGTAGTAATTGCATTTATTGGATGCCAATACCTTGACCTTTTGGCCTTGACCTCGGAGATTTCCGGTTTTAAGAAAATCCATTAATCTTGGCAATAAATTTTAAAGAATAAGAGCTAGGGCTTTCATATTTGCAATTTGAAATTCTTGTGACAAGACCTTTTATTTAATACCAATAACCTTGACCTTCTACCTTTGATCTTGGAGTTTAAACGTACTATTAAAATCTTTTTAATCTTGGCAATAACTTTTGAAGGTAAGGGCCAGGGCTTCTATCCTTCAAACATGGGATCTTTGTGGAAAGACCTTTTATTGGATACCAATAACCTTGACCTTCGAATTCCGACCTTGATCTTAAAGCGACCCTCATTTATCCGGACGCTTTGGTTTTCAGTCAAATTGTCCGGATATGTGAAGCATCCGAATATCTGATTCACGAGTTAAACAAGACAGAATAACATTTAAAAATTTCGTTCCGATGAAAAATCGTCCGGATACTGAAACATCCGGATATCTGGCGTCCGAATTTCTTAAGGTCCACTGTATATACTTATGAAAAAACTTTAGCCTGGTCATAACTTGGGAACAGATGTTGATAGGGCTTACATGTTTTACAATTGTATTTCCAGTTGGGAGACCCTACTTTTGGTACCAATATATTAAATTTGCATCTAAGAAAAGTTTAATCTTTACTATGTTGCCATACGGGGGCATCAGTGTTTCACAAACATATCTTGTTTCATGTCTGTGTTGATAGAGTTTAGATGTAACTACACAATTTAATCAATGCACACAAGTGAGTTAAGGCTACGTATAGAAGTTTCTATGCAAAATAATTAATTAAGACACATTAATGCTACACGTACCGCTAAGAAAATGTTTACACTTGTCTCGACTTAGATTGCTACTAGGCAGTTCTTACAGATGGCTTTCTCTTGAACAATTTTCATTGATTACATGTAAATATCTCCTCATTTTCTTATTTATTTAATTAATCCAGTTACAAGGAAAACACGATTATACAAAATTTACTTTGAATTTGAAGAATTGTTTCTGGATTCCCTAATAAAATAAACACATCTTTTGACATCAATTTCAACATTGATAACTAAAACAATTTTCTCTTTTTCCGTCTTCTATATTGAGGTTCTCATAGCATAAAAATGACCCCTTCTTTTACTACTTTAAATCAAAAGTCATGTGCTTAGCACGTCAATTGAATTAACTTGAAAGATAAGAGAGTGTAGGGAATGATTTGAATAAAAGATTCACACCTTCGACAGTTACTTGGATTTTTTTTACATTTAAAGTTGTTGTAAAAAAAATGAAAACTGCAATTTTCTTAGATCATTACATGTATCCGAACAATTTAGATGTTTTATTTTAGATTGTTATTGCTTGTTTAATAATAAAAAAAATCAGGTTAAATGTAACTTGAGATTTTTTTTTCGGCAGCTCGACTGTCAGTAAACGCAATTCAGAGTGATTTATATATTTAATATTGACTAGCAATTTCTAATTATATTTTGTAAAAAGTATAAAATTCAAAAATAAAAGGGCAACACTAATTTAGTTAATAATGTTTTGAGCTTTAATTGTTTGACACTGACTTTTGAAGGCTTAATCAATAGATGGTTTAACACTAACCCTTTTGTTAAATTTTCTCAGATATAAAAGTCATTGTTTTACCCAAACACATCCAACCCCACTAAATGTTGTTACATAAAGTATTTTATTTAGCGCGCACGATATTTGGCGGAAATTAGAATTTGAACAAGTCAGCGTGGATTTGATTTAGCGCACACCTTAGTGCTCTTCTTTAAAGATATATGTGCCAGACATTTAGCGTTGTATTTGGATTAGCGGATATTGCTTTCCACCTAACCGCTAAAATGAATACACAACCAAATGTAATACGTTTACAGTACTAGATATATATCTTTGGAGTTATCGAGCTATTCGATATAAATTAAAAAAAAAATTATTATTCTTATTTATTTTGCGTAAAATATTTTTTACCTTAATTTTGCAAATGGGAATGATTTAGTAGGGGGAAGAGTAATATGAACTGTACAATATATTTCCAAGACGTCGTGATCTAGGAGCCCGTTTTACATATTAAGAACTAACTAATAAGACCACAAATATTAGTTGATTGTAAGATTTTTGCACAACAAACTACAAGTGTTCTGATTGAAATTGATAGCATACACATATTTTGTTAAAATCTTCTGAAAAAGTTAAGAAGCATTTTCGAATCAATATATATTAAAAAGTAAAAAGCAAAATTTAAGTTTGGTCTTAGTCGTAATTTCTTTCATAAAACAGACCCTTGATTCAAGAAATCGCATTTAGTTAAGACCACCTTTAAAGAAAATCAAGAGGCCCATGGGCCACATGGCTCACCTGAGAATCTTTGACCATTCTGTTCTTTACCAGATTTCCCCCTTGTAATACATATTGTGCCCCCAACCTACCCCAATAATCATAATTAAGACAATTTGAAATCTACACTATACCCTAGGATGCTTCTACATAAGTTTCAGCTTTTCTGGCCCAGTGGTTCTTGAGAAGAAGATTTTCAAAAATTCCCCATTGCGGCCCCGCCCAACCCCTGGGGGTCATGATTTGAAGAATTTAGAATCTACACTACCCCAGGGTGCTTCCACATAAGTTTCAGCTTTTCTGGCCCAGTGGTTCTTGAGAAGAAGATTTTGAAAAATTTTTCCTATATAATTCTATGTAAAACTTTGATTCCCCATTGTGGCCCCGCCCTACCCCCGAGGTCATAATTTGAACAATTTAGAAACAACACTACCCCAGGTTCCTACCACATAAGTTTCAGCTTTTCTGGCCCTGCGGTTCTTGAGAAGATTTTCAAAGATTTTTCCTATATATTTCTATGTAAACTTTGATTCCCTATTGTGGCCCCGACCAACCCCCGGGGGTCATGATTTGAACAATTTAGAAACTACACTACCCCAGGATGCTTCCACATAAGTTTCAGCTTTTCTGGCCCTGTGGTTCTTGAGAAGAAGATTTTTAAAGATTTTTCCTATATAATTCTATGTAAAACTTTGATTCCCCATTGTGGCCCTGCCCTACCCCCGGGGGTCATGATTTGAACAATTTAGAATCTACACTACCCCAGAGTGCTTTCATATAAGTTTCAGCTTTATTGGCCCAGTGGTTCTTGAGAAGAAGATTTTTTAATTAACCCAACCATTTTTTGTCTTTTCTTGATTATCTCCCCTTGTGGAGGGACTTGGCCCTTTATTTAAAAATTTAAATACCCCTTCACCCAAGGATGCTTTGTACCAAGTTTGGTTAAATTGGCCCAGTGGTTCTTGAGAAGAAGTCGAAAATGTGAAAAGTTTACAGACGGACAGATGGACAGACAGACAGGCGGACGGACGGAAGGAAAACGGACAAAATGTGATCAGAAAAGCTCACTTGAGCCTTCGGCTCAGGTAAGCTAATAATTGATTACCCTCTCCCGACAGACTGTCTATAAATATATCAACTTAAAACTGTTTTTAATCTCCCAAAAAAATTGAAGCATTCATTTTGAAGCATTGGCGTTGAAATTTTCTGAGGCAAACAATTTTTACGATCACACATAGCGGCCGACTTTTTGTCCATCCTGGATCGGGAGAACCCCCCCCCCCCCCCAAAAAAAAAATAAATAAATAAATAAATAAATAAATACTTTAAACATTGTCTTGTTTGAAGCTTTATATCTCAATGTTCCATTATAGAATTAAAATTAAAATGAAAAACTATAATAACAAGTCTATAATGAAATTGAACCTACCCTTAGAGGACATGCTTTTATCCAATTCTGCTCAGAGTTAAAATCTTCAATGAACAATATTTGAAGACGTAAAATCTCTGGGTTTAGCTCTAAAGAAATTAAAAAAATCTGTTTATGCTGTTACAACATGGGAAAATATTGCTTAAAGAAAAAAATCCAAGTAATATAGTAAATAAATGAAAAAAATGAAACAAAGTTCAAAACAAACACCCTGGTAGAGAGAGAGAGAGAGAGAGAGCATAAAATTCTTCAGATTATAACAGGGGAAAATGTGTGAAATTTCGTTTCAGTTGCTAAAATTAAAGTCATTTTAGAATAAACAGTCACGTTTTGTAAATATCGAGGATGATAGTAAAGAAAGCGACATTGTTGTAAAGCACAATCCATGCAACCACATTATTATGAGAACAGCCAGGAGATAATTCCCCATTTAAGAACAATCTCAAAAATCTAAAAGACGTTATCAAGGAGTCAGAAATAATTCATTGCAGAAGACAGGCATCCATTCTAAAGAAAATCCTAACCAGAGCAAAATTTGCATTGAACAATGCCGAAAAGAAGGTGCCGTGACACATGCTGTGGAAAATTTGAATATCTGGAGGAGGGCTGCGAAAACAACTTTAAAATGTTGTAAAAAAAAATAATAATAACACCAAACACCAACATGACCTGTCAATATGAAAATGTTGTTTATTGCATAATCTGTCCAACTTGTGACGAATACTACTTGTATAAAGGAAAAACCAGCAAACTGAATGCACGAGTGCAAGTCCACAAACGACTTATTCGGGACCCTAGCAAAAGGTATACGCCGTGCAATGAGCTACCTGCGGAAAAGTGAAATTTAAATCATTTCAATTTCATAAAATGCTGAATGATTGTGAAATATCCTGAGTAGCGAAAGAAGATTACTGTCTTTATTAAACGATTTAATCCAATACTAAACAATAAATTGTTTCAGAGTTACCTTTATTTTTTTTCTACTTGTTTCTGAATTATAAGTGATTGTAATGATGCGAATTATGATGCTCCCTTTTAACTTTATAATCTCACTACAAAGGACAATGCATTGACATCTATGCTTTTGAACGTAATGAAGCATTTTTATATTCAAATTTTTAAAGACAGAAGGCTTTAACCATTAAAATCACTATTCGAGTCTTGCGAGTCCTGATTTTTTCCCATTAGATATACCGTATAAGCAGAAATTTTAGCGAGGATTTAATTTTGGAATTATTAGCGAGGGTGCTGAGATTGGTAAAATTAGATATCGCTAAAAATTAATTGCGTTGAAATTGTTAAAGCTTCTTAAGTAAGCATTTCAAAGTCGCTAAAATTGCTTCTCGCTAAAATTAAAATACCAATATTTAAGGTCAAATCGGTAAATTTGCGTCTCGCTGAAATTTCCACTTATAGGGTATTTTACTGTACCAAAAACTGGATTTTCTTTAATTATATAAGTAGTGAATTGCTTATTTTCAGAAGCATCCAAATCTTCATTCAGAAAGATTTGCCTATATTCCAGGGAGTTAATATGTTGTCGATGGACACGCATTCGGGCATGCTATTGGTTGCTCGTTTCCCCGATATACGAAATATGTTTTCAGCACATATGTTCTAATATGTCCACTCAGGACTGTGCACTGGTACTCGGTTTAACGAACCTGTTGACGCTGGACAGTCATTCGGTGCCTATATATATATGTCCCCGGTTAGGACAATATAATGCTCGCTGCATCATGAACATGTAATGACATTTATCAAATAAGATTCCTCGTAGGTAAAAGAAGAATGATTATAATATAGTCTTTTTATATTTCCTATATAATCTATTCAAGCGCAATCAGTTCCTAACACGCCATATTCACTGAATTTGAATACGTATTCACCGGAGGGTAATTGCGCGTGCAGCGGCATTGTGACGTCACAACCAACACCTCAAACAAGGTTGTAGTTGCAGCCGCAGCGAGCTACGTATCAGAACAGGAAAAATATTATACATACCTATTGCAGGATTATTTTAAAACATTTTTGACGTCTTACACAACAAAAGTCGGAATAGAAAATACGAAAGTGACAAACTGTTATCTGGACATTTTTTTTTCAACGACGGTAGTTCGTTACTGAAATTCACGATAAACGTTTTTCATCCTTGGATCTTCTCTAAAATTTGCATGTAGGTTTTGATGGCTTGAATCTCGATTTTTTTAGATTGTGTATAGATACGGAATAGGGAATAAGATCTTTTTGTGTCTTTTTTAATCTAAAGTAGCTTTTTCTATCGTGTAGTTTGGCGTTGTCTACAATCAACTTAAGTTTTTGTTCTTATAAGAGAGAGAGATCTTAAGCGATAAATATGAAAATTATTTTAAAAAGATAAAAAACAGAAAACGAGTAAACCATATGCACTTTCATTTCTTCTTCATGATGTTTTATAATATACTCATGATGACGTTTATTGTGACGTCATAATAACGACAACAAGTCTCTGACTGAGGTCATATTTCTCTATTTTTCTTACCTTCACAGAACAATGTATTAACAAAGCATATAATAACAAAGCAATGTACGAGGTATACGAACCAATAAAATATTTTACATGTTAAGAAAGCATTCTTTTACATTAAGCTATTTAATAGTAGGTAATTCACATAAACAGTTACAAAAACAAATGTAGGGAAATATTTTACTTAAGCAAAGTCTGATATGGCCCTTTTGATGCCTCATACATTTTCTTTAATATTTTTTTAATTACTAATTACATAGTAAAAGGTCCTTGTGTATATCTTCCTTTAACATGAATAAAAAAATATATATATAAATTGTGAATGGGTAACCTAACAATATACATGTACGTACCTTGAGTTCTTTGTAAAAACAAATGGTATGTTTTGTCGTTCCTTCTTTAAATGTCTCAGTCTTTGCTTAGGACTACCTGTGGATAAATTTCATGCGTCACGTGTTCTCCAGTCTATATTTAAAGAGAATAGGATAATAAGCAATTGAAAGAAAACAGATAATAGCAGCGTTGTAAAAATGAAAGCAAATATAATAAGAATTTTTTGAATGTCAGTCTTGAAATTGAAAGACATATTTGTATCCTTTTCCTTTCCATAGAAATAAAATGTCCATACTTTCGACTAAAATATTATACCTTCTTTATACAAAAATTTAAGGAATTGTAAAAATCATGTAAATGATACATTTCAGTTTTACAGAACACAGTCTTTCAACATTAACAAAATTTATGTTTGAACCAACTTTTCTATTAAACTCTCTCTCGTTCACTCTTTTCTCTCTCTCTCTCCTATATATATATATATATATATATATATATATATATATATATATATATATATATATATATATATATATATATATATATATATGTGTGTGTGTGTGTGTGTGTGTGTGTGTGTGTGTGTGTGTGTGTGTGTGTGTGTGTGTGTGTGTGTGTGTGGGGGGGGGGGGGTGTGGGTGTGTGGGTGTGTGTGGGTGTGTGGGTGTGGGTGAGGGTGTGTGGGTGTGTGTTTGAAAGATAATAAAACATTGCCTCTCTGAAATTTCTTTCTGTCTTTTTGAGGTTCCAAGTCAGTATTATACCACATATCCTAAATGCTGTCTAAGTATAGCTTAACCATGATAATGATGCAATGTAAAGAGTCTTGCATGCTCTGATATTAAACCAGAACGTGAAAGAAGATAAAAGAAGCATTTGATCTTAAGAGTAAAACTTTGCAACAGTAATAAATGAAAGAAAGTCATTGGTTTAGTTTTTTTTGGCAAGATAAATTGCAATCACACAAACAATTTAGGAGGAGAAGCATTTTGTAAATGTTTCAAAAACATCTTTTTTTTATCATGGCAACATCGTTCATCGAATTCGAAATAAAAGAATAATATACAGAATAAAGTGTACTTGTGTGCCAAGTTATATTTAAATCAACCCAAAATGATAGGAAAGAGAGCATTTTGAAAATATTTCAAAGAAATTTTTATTAACCACGGCCGTTTATTGAAATCAAAAACTGATACAGAAAATTATGTATGTATCTTATGAAGTCTACTCGTGTGTCAAGTTATACTGAAATCAGAGTAAAACTGTGTGTGGGAGGGGTAGTAATTTAAAAAATTTTGGGGAAATTTCTAATTTTATTTAATTACCATAATAACAACGTTCATTGGGACCTATAAAAAGAATTATGTATCATTGTGGAGTCTACTTCTTTGCCAAGTTATATGGAAATCAGACTTAAACTGTAGTAGAAGTAGCATTTTCTATTTATTGTAACTATGGCAAAACCGTTCATTGAAAAACAATATACACATGATCACGTATCTGGGTTAAGTATAACTGTGTGTAGGAATAGTAGTATTTTTGAAAAAAAAAATTACAGACAGACGGACAGACAGAGACAACAAAAAAGTTGGGATGAAAATTGAATTGCAAATTTTTATGACATATATCAAAAAAATTATATATCAAGGATAACCCTGATGTATTATTTTTATGCATCTCTTATCCGGTTTAATTTTGCAGATATGATTTGTCGATCCTTGATTCAAGATTGAAGCCGTCGGAATTCTATTTTCAAGTCATATCTCTGTGTCTCCGTGTCTTTGCAAGTTAAATTGAAAACAAATTAAAACTTTAGGACGAGTAACATTTTAAAAAATGTGTTTACATAAAGATCTAGACAGATAGACAGACTGAAAGGTAGACAGACCGAAGGAAGGCGGAGATTTTATCATTGCATAAGCTCTTCTACTCTTCGACAAGTAGAGCTAAAAAAAAGAACATCAATAAGAATCTTCAATTAAATACGAATTAAAGAAATGGTAATCATTTTAAGTTATAATCTTTAAATACAGACATATAAAACCATCTAGATAATTACGCACTACAAGCAAAGAGAAAAATGTCTTTTCCTCTTGTTCGTGACAAAAAAATATTTGCATTCAAAAAATATAATTATCTGCCTTTGTGAAATGCATTGTAAATCGGTTTTAAAACTCGACAAATTAAGTAGGGTTGTGAACAGACCTGTAATCTTTTATGACATGCATAAAACATTATATATGAGGAATAACCCTGAAATGTAATTATTTATGCATTTCGTACTTGGTTTAATTTTTTTTTTTTTTAATTTTGCAGATATGATCTGGTGATTATTGGTTTAAGATTCCAGACGCCAGAATAGAATTCCTTTTACAGATCATATCTTTGTGTCACCATGACATTTAAATAAAGCATAGAATATAATGACATTCTACCACGGTTATTGAAAAAACTTCAAAGGATTTTATATTTCAAACAACATTTCTCGACCTCGGAGGTTATTCTGCAACATTCACGAAAACGCGGACTTTATTTCTTAAGTGATTCAACATTTAAAACGCCAGAACTTAAGACGCCAGAATTCTTTTTTTAGATCATATCTCTGTGTCTCAATGACTATGCAAATTTAAATAAAGCTAAGACTACAATGACAGCAATAAAATATAACCGATAACATATGAGGCTATGGAATAATCTGAATCTTATCAAAATCGATGTGACTTTTTTTATATCATTGAACGTCCTTTATAAATACATAATTATAAGAATTATTATGATTTTTCTTATAGCACGTTTATCTTTAAAGGGACAATTTTAAGACTTCAGACGCCTGATTTTTTTTTTTCAGAACATATTTTTGTGACTCCATGACTTTGCAAGTTAAATGAAGCTTAGAATACAATGAAAAAATAAAATGTATAAAAAATATATCTTAGCCTTTCGATTTTTTTTATTGTAATTAATGTTGTTGTTTTTTTTAAACTAAATAATTTAATTGCAGTTGTTTCACATCATTTTATAAGGTAAAAAATTAACCCCTTTTGTATAATATAACTTCGTACAATGAGTAACATCAAAAATGTGTAGCTCCGCTTGACGATACTTTAAAAATATACTCAATTTAAAGCTTTATATTCAGGAGGAAAAATTGTCTTATTTCTACACTAAAAAAATATAAGGAATGGGGCTTATTTCAACTTATTATGTTCCCCAAACGGAGTTTGGGAACATATTGTTTTTACTCGGTTTCTTATTAAGGTCTTCCGTTTCCAACGGAAGACCTTTCTGTTATTCTTAGGTTTCTTTTTCCCTATTATTATTATTATTCCAACCGATTTTGTGCACGCGATTTCTCGGGAACGGCTCGGCCGATTTACATGAAATTTTTATATGTAGTAGCTTATCAATCGATCTTGATAGGTTTTTGGTCGTTTTTATGACGTCACTTCCGGTCGTGAGATATGGGCAATTTT
>NW_026940794.1:0-12436 GCF_032062105.1 Saccostrea cuccullata
AATGTTATATAAGCCTATAGTTTTTTGGTAATAGACCTGCACCCATAACTTTTACCTGGTCTGTTATCTGAAAAATGTATGTGGAATTCAGCATCCGAAGCAAGTCCATTAGTGTGCATCCTAAGATGTATCGTCCATGCAAGTTTGCTCATTATAGGGCTCAGTTAATTGGAAATGAAACATGCATCAAAAACTAATACATTCACTCATCCACAAAAAGTAGGTCAGATTCAGCATCCGAAGCAAGCCTGGTAGTATGCATCCTTATATGTATCATCCATGAAGTTTGGTCATTAAAGAACTCATAGTTACTTGGAAATAAATCATGCACCAAAAACTTTAACCTGTTTACTCAACCAGAAAATGTAGGTCAGTTCAGCATCCGAAGCAAGCCTGGTAGTGTGCATCCTTAGATGTATCATCCATGCAAGTTTGGTCAACATAGGGCTTATAGTTACTTGGAAATGAAACCTGCACCAAAAACTTTAACCTGTTCACTCAACCGGAAAATGTAGGTCAGATTCAGCATCCAAAGCAAGCCCGGTAGTTTGCATCCTTAGATGTATCATCCATTCAAGTTTGGTCAACATAGGGCTTATAGTTACTTGGAAATGAGACCTACACCAAAAGCTGCACCAAAAAACTTTAACTTGTTCACTCAACCGCAAAATGTAGGTCAGATTCAGCATCCGAAGCAAGCCCGGTAGTATGCATCCTTAGATGTATCAACCATGCAAGTTTGGTCAATATAGAGGTTATAGTTACTTGGAAATAAAACCTACACCAAAAACTTTAACCTGATCACTCAACCGCAAAATGTAGGTCAGAATCAGCATCCGAAGCAAGCCCGGTAGTATTAATCCTTAGATGTATCATCCATGCAAGTTTGGTCAACATAGGGCTTATAGTTACTTGGAAATGAAACCTGCACCAAAAACTTTAACCTGTTCACTCCACCAGAAAATGTAGGTCAGATTCAGCATCTGAAGCAAGCCCGGTAGTATGCATCCCTAGATGTATCATTCATGCAAGTTTGGTCAACATAGGGCTTATAGTTAATTGGAAATGAAAACTACACCAAAAACTGCACCAAAAATGTTAACCTGCTCCAAAAACATTAACCTGATCATTCCTTTGCTGAAATTGCAGCATCTGAAACTTTGACTGGTACAATGAAATACACTAGAACCATCTTCCATGCATGTCTAATCAATATAGGACATAGAAGTACTTAAAAAGAAAACTGCTCCAAAACTTAACCTGGGACGCCGACGCCGAGGGTATTACATAAGCTCCCCCAACTTCATTGAGGTGAGCTAAAAATATCAAAAGAATGTGATATAAAATAGATGTCATGAAGTAACGCTAAGGTTTACAAGAACTGTTACAATTTAATACACTGTAAGAAATCAGTGGCGGATCCAGGAATTTCATAACAGGGGAACGCAGTAGAAGGCATGGGGGTCCAGGGGGCTGCCCCCAGTGGGTCTAGGGCAAGACCAAATTGTGTTCCAGGGGTGACAAATTCTTACAAATAAGAGATGTTTTTCCTTGATTTTAGGATAATGGACATATAAATTTTATATCCAAAAAATTCGAACGAGGGTGGGGGGGGGGGGGGCTGGATCCGCCTATGGAGTTTTAGCATCAGAATCATCAGAATTTAAGACAAGTTGAAAAGATTACTACGGTACATACTGGATCCATTGGTAGATGCCCTAAAACAGGGACACCATGGCTGCTGGCAAGGGAGGTAACTCCACTCCCAGAAAAGAGCTCCGACATTTCCTGGCAGAGGAGAAATACAAAAATAAAAAAAAATTCACAGGAAGCTATTAACTAAGCTATTAACATAATCTTCGAATGGCTGGTTAAACAAAGATTGTGCTAAAATGACATTTAAATTCTATAAGATGCAAGTAAGCGTGCCTTTACATGTGTGAATCCCAGTTAATGTCGAGAATCTTTCACAGTGGGTCTATTTGTATGTTATATGGATGGTCATATCAAAATTTTTAAGGATATAGCCAAATCAGGCAACTTGCCTGTTGCTTAACCCTTTCTCTTCCGGCGCATTTTACGTGTTTTGGAGGCCTTTTGACATGGCATTATTAAATTATTTCTAACTTTTTTATCCTAGGTGAAAGCTAGACTTAATGCATACCATTTTGAAGGGAATTTCATATAGATGATATTTTATGACTATTTAGATGCTCAACCACTGACCTTATTAGTAAAAATTGAGGTCAAAGGTCAATTAAGTGCAAAATTTTATGGAATTTTTTGATACTTTTTAATCTTCAAGCTAAATATTAAGTATTATGTATGTTGAAATAGGAAATTTGGGATATACCCACAAAAGAGCATTATACTGTAGTACATGAAACACATAAACTTTTTTTTCAATTCTGCATATAACTACTTAAAAGGGGTTGCTAAGCAACGCAGAATTCTTTAATTTTCGAGCAGAAATTTTCATTTTTTACTCAATCTAGATACATTAATGCACACCAGTACATATAAAAGTTAGATGTGAGGTCATAAAATTACAAGGGACATACAACAGATAAATTGTCTTAAAGTTTGACCTTATTAGAACTTTTTTTAGGAGGTCAAAGGTCAAATAAGTGCAAAAGTTTCATCAATTTTTTTCAACACTTTTCAATATTCTTGCCATAATTTTACACAATGGATGCTGAAATGGAAAATTCTGAATATACTCTCAAGAAGGGATCAGAACTGCAATATCCATGCATCATTTTAGTTCAAATATCTGTTTAATGACCTTCAAGTGGTTGCTAAGCAACAACATTTTTAAAGGTTTTGGCTATATACATGTTTGTTATTTCACATTCTGGACACATTCTAGACACTTTTTGTATATTCCATGATATTGTTTGTAAGATATATATGGGCCATAAAGATGAAAGAACATTTTTGTATTAAAAATTGACCTTGACACTCTTGCTCTTCAGGGGGTCAAGGTCATATCAGTACAGAGAATTCTGCTTTAAACTGTAAGTAAATATCAATTTTGAAATGCTTCATACATGGATAAATCATCTAATAGTTGACGTAATAAAAATGGCGAATGACAAAATTTGCAAGCAAAGAATTCTGGTCTGCTTCTTAAAAACCCCTAGCAAAACACATATACAATCTTTTTGTTAAACAAGAAATCCATTCTCTTGATGCCATTAAAAATAATCTTTATTTTCATGGATTTAATCTAACAAGAAAAAAACTAAATGATTTCATTACAAGATTTTTCTGGTATAACAGAGCTTAAGGGGTACAATAAAGACTTGACATGTTATCTTGGAGGGAAATAATAATAACAAATAGCATTGGCAATATTTAGCCCAAAACTGTTTAGTCAATAAGTTGAAAATTTGACACTTATATCCAAATATACAAATCCAGATATACTGCAAGATGAATTCCAAATCAGACTGAAATCTTCAACAAAATGTTGAAGAGCACTTTTACTTTGTGTCCACCATTCTTTTATCAACTGTTACTTCTCTGTAAGACTGGAGGAAATTCTTTGACTTGTCCAAGACATTATTATTTGCTTTCAAGTTCAAGTGATCAGCTTCTATCCTGTAAAAGATTTAAATATTTTGAAACAGATACATGTCATTGTGTATATGAATTTACATTTATAAATAAAATTAACGAGGCTGGGGGGTGGCAGCCATTTTCAGACTATTTCGATCTCCTTTAAAAGAAGAGCTCCATATAACGATATAAAAATGGTAAAATTTTAAAACTAAAATGTAGGAATTTTTTCTTTGCCAAATAATAGATGACAGCTTAATATACCATGTATAAAAAAATAAGTTAATTCTGGTGGTTAATTTTTGGTTTATTTGTTGACCCCCCAGCCTCCTTAAGAATGCTAAAATTACTACATTTATTTGATTTTCCTTTTAAAATTAAGATTGCATCTATTGTGTGATTCAAGTAGTTAAATGATATTGTTAAGTCAATGTATCAGGACTGATAATTCAACAACCTTGTAGTAAACCATTATGGTAAAATTACTGAACTAAAACAAATAGCATATATGGCAATCTGACTAAAGCCAGACCTCTGTTTACGCTATCGCAACATATAAAAAAATCTGGCAGTGGATGGAAGATTTAATTTTACTGTAAATCACTTTTTATTTGCGAGAACTTTATTTTCGCGTAATTACGCGAGGCAGTGTGCTCGCGAAAATTTAATTCTCGCGTATAATAGTATTCCTTGATAATATATAAAGCAATAACCACAACTCGCGAAAATTTTGTCTCGCTAATCAAGAGTCAACGACTATCTCCCGAAAATAAGGTGTCGCGAAAATTTAGTGATCTACAGTAATTAGATTGCTACGAAAGCCATGAAGGGACACAGCAATTTTTCAAAAAAGTAAAAAATGAGATCTCAAATTAGACAATCCAATTCCACGAATACTAAATCATTCCCTCGATTTATAATTCGAGATCTCAAATTACACAATCCGATCTTACAGATTACTAATTCGCCCCCTTGATTCATAATTTGAGATCTCGAATTACATACTTGTAATTCGTTTTCACAGATTAATAATTCAAGATTTGTTACAACGTCAGTCCTAAGATTTTGGCAATCTGTGCTCTTGAATTTTATTACATATATGTACAGATACATCCAACCATTTTAATCAATTAGTGTGTTCACTTATTTTTATTTTGTTTCAGCAACCGGTCATTTCCAACCTCTTTCATAACTAATTCAACGTATATTTATTTTAGAAATATTATGATTACACAGGACCCATATTCACTTTACTATTTCAGACTTTCAATTATCTTAATATACACGTAACACAAAAACCTCTAAGATTTTTTGTTGTACAAATATCAGTACTAGCATATGGATTTGAAAATGTTCTTGTATTTTTCTCATTTTGGACCGTAATATGTAATAAAAGGTTGAATGTAAAATACTACAATATTCTATTCTTTAAACATGTATTACCATATCCAATATGTACAGATAAATAATTTCAATGAAATCATGGGAAGAGTTTACATTCCGAGGGAACGTATCATTTAAACTTAGAGAATGAATTATACAATCTGAGATAATGGATTGTGTAATTTGAGGGAAGATAATCTGTGAGAATATGAATTGGAAATTTGTTATAACAGATTGTCAATCTGAGAGAATGGATTGTGTAAATCGAGAACTCGGTTTACTTTTATAAATTTTTAAAAATTCTATGTCCCTTCATGGTTTTCATAGATTGCATACCTGCATGGCTGCCAGGGTTGTAAAAAGAAGGGAGACAATAGACTGCAATATTACTTTAGGGCAAAATTCCTTGGGCAAGGCTGTTCGTGAGCATGGGAGTGTTGATAAACCATCCAGTGAGTTTGACCACCCATATATATGATGTACGATAATTGGAAAGTGTCTGAAAAAATGAGAAAATGGAAATTCTAACCACAAACTTTATGCAGATTGGAAATACCTCAGCAGTCTATAAAAACAGATTGTTTCATATCTCGGCATTCTTTCAAATAGATATTATGTGTTTAAATAATGTGTTTGTATGAATTATCAATCATCATAAGTATTATGTGTTTCAAACACTTATTTTTCAAAATATAAATCAAATGTTTATAAACTTGTATGAATGCTATATCATGAGAATGACACAAATGAAATTTGACTTTATTTTTTGAAATTTTAGAAATACAGAAATTTTCAATAACAAAACAAAAATTTACCTGTTCATTAGTGTCCTTACATATTAATTGGCATTCGTAGTTCATGGTGGGCTTAGCAAGTGGGTATTCACAGATGAAAGTATTGTTGCGTATGGTGCCAGCACCCTAAAAATTCAAAGTGAAAGTGGTATATGTACACACTGGTACACACATACTGAAAACAACTATCTTTTTAATATTATGGCAACTTTGATTTTACTTTAAACTTACGAGTGTTTTTCAAAAGCATCAAATTTCAAAAGCAACACAAAATTGGCTTAACAATACGAAATACGCACACTGAAATATGAAGATCTAGTACATGTACATGTGTACATTTAGCTTTCTTTTGAACGTGAACTAATTGCGTTTTAAACTTAAACTATTCAGTCAATATACACGTATTCTCACCTGCTAATACCAAAGGCATGTCCGTATTATTTGATTCATTGATGTGATGATCTTCGTCGTGAATAAATCATGAAAATTAACGTTCAGATTTCGCATCACCATCATGTTGTTTGTTTACTGCTACCATAGCGGAAACACGTGGTTATTTCAATTCGTATCAACTCATACAGTGATGAGTCGTATTTATTTAAAAATGCGAGTTCTTGTATTGTTAAATTTCGTGTCAATATAGATCTAATTAATTTGCAAATTAAGTATACAATATAACAAGATACAACTATATTAAAATCTGATTTTTTTTAGTAAAGATTGACGTTTAGGGAATCTACAATTTTCTCAACATTGTACATCAATGTCATCATGTACATCACTACATGAAATTTTCATCATTACATGTGGATGAATGAATTGACATTTCATTTCACACAAAAGGCAGAACGATAGTATATATTTGTTTTTTTTTAATGTATTTTTATATTATGCATTTATTTCAGTAAAAAATATATATTTAAATGGTCAAAACAGTCTTATAAAAGAATTGGTTGTTTCGAGTAAGACGCAACAATATCGACCTTGATGTTACATGGTAAATATTGATCGATTTTTCCATAAAAACTATGCGAAGGTCACAAATTCAAATTATCGTAATTAAAAAAATACTGAGCATAAGAAGGCCTGTAAGGGCTTGTTAGAAAGGAAATTTTCTCTACTTTTACCAGCTTTATTTTGTTTTCCCTATTTCAACACAGAAATAAACGTAAAACTGAGCTTTGTTAAAACATTACGAATAAAACCGAGAAAAAACACATAAGTGTAAGAAAATTCTTGTTTTAAAAATATACCTTAAAGTAATAACAGTAATTTTTACATATTTTAAAAGTAGAGAAAATGTGCTTTAAGAATATACCATGCTTTCTTTAAAAAGTGAAACAGGAAAAAATTGTCAATCGTCTGGAAAATCGGCAATCGCTTTGGAAAATTACGCCATTTTCAAAAAGTCACGTTTGTATTTACAACGTAAAATCGATTAAATACCGGTAATCAAGACATTATCTTTTTAAATATTTTAAAAGTAGAGAAAATTTCCAAAAAGATGATATATAGTTTATATACCTTCATGTTACCATTAAATAGATACGGAGATCTTATTTTCGCGAAGTCGTGTTTTAACGCGCCACCGGTCAATTTGACCGGTACGGAAGTGAAGGGGTTAAACTTGTATTAAACTTGTATTATGTTTAAGCTCCATTTAAATGAATTTCATTATAAAACTTCTTAGACAATAACACTAACCTTACAGCAAGGACAGACAAAGCCACCCATATTTTCTACAATCCCCAGGATGGACAAACCCATCTTCTTACAGAAATTGATTTCTTTTTTAATGGTTGCCATGGCAACCTCCTGAGGAGTGGTAACTAGGATGGCTCCATCTGGTTTGACATTTTTCAGAAGTTTGACAATCGCCATGTGTTCATCACTTGTTCCAGGGGGAGTGTCTGCTCGATAAGAATTAAAAATCAACAAGATTCTTAACAGTAATTACATGTACAGTGAAATCATCCATGTTTGTGGGGACCAATGTTTGTGGATTTCGTGGGTTACATCTCCCTGAACAATTATTTTGTCAACAAATTTATTCATTGAATCTTCTGTAAAAATGAGTTACCCAAGAAATTATGTCCCCACAAACTAACAAAGTTTTGCTTACCATTGAACAATAAGATTCTTATCAGAAATGATATGTATTAAAATCTCAAAAAATATATTGTTTCTGAAGACATAATACATAGCAAAGTATACTTATGTCCATGACGTACTGACCACAAATTAGGAAATCTAATTTTCCCCAGAATGTCTCCTTCAGGAATCTTTTAATCAAACCTAAAATTGCAAAATATTTAAAATCAGCATTTAATGTAAGATGGAATTTCATAGAAGAGTGAGTGATGTCATGAGCTATAAATAACTGTACCAGATTACCTGTCTTTCTCGGTCCTCGGAAAATGATGGACATTTTATCAGATTCGAGGAGAGATCCCACAGACATTACCTTGATATCGCCATTGGGAGATCTGAAAAAGTAGTTGTTTGTATGTTGAAAAAGAAAGAATGAAAGGGGGGAAACATCCTTTTAGAAATTTGCAGATTTTTTTTTATATACATGTAAAGTTGTATTATGTTAATTGAATGATTGTTCAATTTGTTTAGGATGAAAAATAAATACATACATGTATTCAAAATCCATCTTTCAATCTGATAATTTTTATTATAATATCCTACTAAAAACAAGTAAGTTTTTACAAATGGTCAATGGGCCGAAACACTCACCTTGGTCACACTATGGACCTTCCATTCTTCAGCAGCAGATTTTTTCACTTTTGACTTAATGCATTCCTATGTAAAAATTAGATCCCCTTCTGTGGCCCTCTCTACTTTGAAGATTCATGATTTGTACTAAGTAAACTTGAATTAACACCTAAGGTTGTGCCATATAAATCTGATTAATCATGGCTTTACTGTTCTAGAAAAGATTTTGAAATGTATTTTCCCTATATTTTGCTAAGTAAAACTTTGATCACCCATTGTAGCACCACCATAACCCAAGTGTGTGTGTGTGGGGGGGGGGGGGGGGGGGCTGTCATGATTTGAACAACTAGAATACACTTCCTGAGGATGCTTCAAAATAAATTTTATTGATCATAATTTTACTGTTTATTTTCCTTTATATTCAATGTAAAACTTTAATAAGCCATGGACATTGTTGTCCTAGCCTATCCTCAGGGGTCCTGATTTGAACAAACTTGAATCCACCCTATGTCAGTAAGTGCTTATATAAGTCTGAGGCCGAGTTATTCTTGGAAAGAAGAATTTTTCAATGACCCCAGTCACCCCACTATTTTCTCTTCTTAATTATGATATCTCGCCTTGGAAGAGGATGTGGGCCTTCATTTGAACAAAATTTTATTCTCTTTACCCAAAGATACTCTTTACTATGTTGAATTGATGTTGGTCCAATGTTTCTAGAGAAAAAGATAAAATTATGACAACAGACAAGTGACCATGAATTTTGATCAGAAAAGCTCACTTGAGCCTTGGGCTCAGGTAACTTAAAAAGCACTGGCACTTTCAATACTTACATAAGAGGCTTCCATCCATATGGTGACTGTAAAATAGACTGGTGCTCCACATTGAAGAGCTTCGGGATACTGGGTCCACAAATGTCCAAGTCAATCACACCCACTTTAGATGATTGACATTTAGCTAGAGCCAATGATAACAAGTATGCTACAGTTGATTTTCCAACACCTGCAAATCAAAATCAAACAGTCATTTCAATTTAGGGTAGACATTTACGAATTTCCAATTCATTTGCCATCAAACCATCTCCCTGTTTTTATTTTGGATATCTTCAGCTCTAAATTTGTTTTAGTTAATTCAATTCATATACAACGCATTTGGGTAAAGTTTGGGTAATAGTTCACACAATTTTCCCATTTAAGGCATGAGAGTATACTATTTTCTACTATTAATATTTATAGATATCAATTGATACTTTATCTCACAGTTTGAACAAGAGTTTTAAAGCAGAGGTGGGTGTTACTGTGAACAGTAAGAAAATGCTGCATGGTAGAAAACATCTCACTAGATAATAAGCTGTAACGGTTATAGTATATTGACACTGTTGAATCCTGTTCTACTTCTGGTATTACGTACCTCCCTTCCCAGACAACACGAGGATCTTGTGTTTTATGGCCCCCATTCTGACATCTATAACCTCCTGATCTGGGTCCACCGCACCTACAAAAGTAAGGTCTAGGTCTGCAGAAGAGATTTTCAGGGAATTAAACATTTAATAAAATGATTACTGTATACAGGGAAATTTTCGACCCATTTTTATTTTCGTCCGATTTGCCCTTTTCACATTTGGGCGAATTTTAAACAGGGCAAAATCAAAGCACACTATATAATTTCTTAAACAGAACTGTGAATTGGCAAATTTAAAACTGGGCAAAATTGTGAGCAAGTGTAAAAGGGCGAAAATAACACAGGGCAAAAATAACCCTGTATACAGTATTCATGACTCTGCATTTAAAAGCTGATCTGGTGTTCCTCAAATAAATGCTTGAAAATTGCAACCAATTCAATATTTTGTGACAGACAGGTAGCTAATTTTAAAAAAAAGACAACCAACCATGCTAAAAACAACACATCTCTTCCCCTTATTACTGGGGAGAGAGGATACAGGGCTCTTCATCTTCACTATCCTAGGATTCCTGATATGCTACTCTCCTCATAATACCTTGTAAAAGAGGGGATTGTTTTTGTCACATGATTTCGATTTTTAATAGGAGCACACAGATTGCATCATCAACAGAAATAACGTATTTAAATCATTAGAATTTTTAAAGAATAATTAACAAGAAGGTTTCTTTTTATATTTACATCTTCAATGTAGATTCCTAATCATATTTTGCCCATTGCTTAAAGCCATACATGGCGTAACTGATCAAAAAAATATATTTTTGAAAAGTACAAAATTAAGTAAAGAAATATAGTTAATACATTTAAATTAAAGCTTTTCATACAATTCTGAACACGGAGAACACCTCGTTTCATCTAATAATACGATTTTTATCTCTCTGTAATGTGTTATTTAAATCCTTTGTATTTTCTTCCGAGTCGGAGAAAATTCCGAGAATCCAAATTAAATTGTGATATCTTTATAACGCAATTGACTTAGATTTTGTAATTTACGGAAAAGTTCTATCTTTATAAAAGATAAGATAAGATAAGATAATATTTATTTAAAGTCGGGTACATCAACAAAGAACATTAGCTCTGAAGAGCTATTTTCCGACTACATAATAATGTTACATAAAATACAACAATCATACATAATAAACAAGAAACAGTTTTTAAATATTACATCGATATCACACTACTAAAATATCACTATTTCTCCGTGGTGCTTTACAATGACATATTATTCACCACATTAAAACTGACAAACCTAAAATAACTTAAACCCTGTTTACTAGTTTCTAAAAAATAAAATATAAAGTAGTGATACAAATAACAAGTTCTTATAATTTTAGTCTAATAATTTTCATTGTACATACGCCATATATGGCTTTAAGATAGTGGATGACACCATATCTATTCATAGAATGGCATGTGATGGTTGTATACTTGCATTTTTCATTACCGAGAGTAAAGAGTCAAAACAGAATGCAAATCCAAGATGCATATTGTCATTTACAAAAGATAATTGCTGATTGGTCGATCAATGTTGATACAATCCTACCAGAACTTGAGAAAAATAATCCTGACTTTTTTTTAACACCTTAGGCCAACGGTTTATGAGGAGAGTAGCGTTTCAGTAACCATTGGCTAGCAAAGATAAGAACTCTTTGAATTATAACTATCAACAAAACATGATCAAACTAGGAAATTTTGAGATTTTTTTTGTCAGATGGGATGTGAACTTCAGTGTTACCCTGAGCTCTGCACATTGCTTGTCCGGGACATCCTTCGCACATTGAACTCCTACCAGCATCCTCCTTAAAATATATCAAATGTATAAACTCTCTTTTTAAATTATCATGAAAGAAGTGCAGTCTCATTTAACCATGCACAGGTCCAGGAAAATCACTAGATCCACCTATATAGCTAAAAATAGCTATCTAGGTATTTAAACCTATCACGTATAGCTTAATCTACCTATTTGCGGAATTCACGTGCGTTTTTCGGTGACAGATTTTCTAGAGCAAATTGTCGCATTATGGTAAGTAGTTCTTTGTTTTTACTGGATATGTAATAGTTTTCGTTCAAAATTTTTACGTATATAAATGCCGCGTTAATGAATACTAAATCGTAAAAGAAGACACTCTATACATCCTCTAAATTTTCCTTGTCAGTAAAATTGAAAGAATATCTTAAAAGCTTTCTAAAAAGTAAAAAAAACTTACCATTCTTCATGTGCGTGTTCCCGAGCAATGTTGTCGCCGGAAATACTGGTTGCAATCTAAAGGTAAGATGCGGAGCAGGTCGAATCCGCATCTTTCAGTGATATATCTATGGAAGCACAGAAAATGCAATAAATACGTGGATTTGAAAACTAAACATATTACATGATTTATATGGAAAAAAAGGAAGGGAAATAAAAAGTTTTTGTCGTATATCTTTAAATGGCATACATTAAGATGTCAAAAGTGAATAAAAGTAATTATTTTTTGTTTTTTAATGCTGAAAAGGGGGGTGCGAAACATTTCATATTCAGTCTC
>NW_026940795.1:0-12487 GCF_032062105.1 Saccostrea cuccullata
AACCTGAACACTTGGCGAACTAAGAAAGTTTGTGACCGAAAATACCATGTTGATTTTTGCTGGCTTATAATTTAATTTAACAATTTAATCAACAAAATTCTGACAATAAACTGCAAAAGTGCAAGAAATTCTTGATCCCGGACGAGCCCCCAATTCTGTTATGGGTCAGAATAACCCTAAATTCCAGCAAAGATCAATCACACAGTTTAAACTTAACAATAATTTATTTACAGTAATATACAAATCATTAAGTACAAGCTTAGCAGAAATCTAAAAATACATACATCAGAGTGTCCGTTGCTGCACACAATGTCCCAGTGAAATTATATCCCAGTAATACCTCAATGATGCTTCTACGACAATGGTATCTATGCATCGATTTGACAGGATATTTATACAGTATCAAAAATCTAGAATATTCTAGAAATTGTAAGTACATGATATTACTGGAAAGTTCTGGACATACACAAAGTTCAAGAATGTTCTAGAAAAAAAATGACGACTGACTTTTTCATACTGATAGGCCATTATTTATACATTGAGTTGTCCCCAAATTTCCCCTTTTTTCTCCCGAACATGACAAGAATCACAGTGGGTTCGACCGGACGCAAGACACGCTTGCCCCTCCATGATACCTGATCCACCACGGGGGGGGGGGGGGGGGTCCGTATTTGTTCTGTTCAAGTTTTGTATGGTTTCAATAACCGTTGACCTTGAATATTGTTTGTTTACTGCATATATGTATCATTCTAACGTCTTTTATTTCAATTTACAATGAATTCAAGTCACACTATAGGACTTTTCGTACCCATATTCATCTATAACAGTACATATGAGATAATTGAGTAAACTTCTAGCTTAGCTCCATACGAAATACAAAAGCTTTTATTGCTATATGGAAATCGAGATTAAATACTGGTCGTCATAACCATATCTTTCTACCTTACATTAAATTGATCGAAGGGCCGCTACTGCTGCATTTACTTACTAACGATACAATGTTATTATTTGTATGTGGACTATGGGTCTTAATCACAATTTTATGTCCTCAAATAAAATTATTGTATTATAATTACTTTGACAAATCTAAACTGTTTTTCAATGATTTCAGATTTTTCTTGTATTTGGGGAATGCTGTAGTACATGAGTTTTCACCTTACTCGTGCTGAGAAAATAGTCATTTCCGTTGAATTAACAGAGCATAGACCTTTAGTTGTACTGTATTCTAAAGAATATGGGTATTTTAGAATGTAGGGAAACCGTTGAATTGTTGTACTGACGCATGTTGGTCTCTCTGACTGTTCATAACATTAGAGTATTTCAGTTTTCATAAATAAGTGATAGAGGAGATTAAATGAATGAGAAATTATCAAATGTTCTTGTTACTTGAGGTTTAAAGAATGAATTTATCATGCCACGTATTCTTCTGCGCTGGATTGTTTTCAGCCAAAACTAGAAAAATATAAGAAAGTGTTTTTATTTCCCAAATTGATTTTTTAAATTGATTTTTTTACTTCGAAATGTGGATTTTCCTGCTACCCTTTTGCTTTTTATTTCATCGGTGACTCCACAGACAAACCAAAATGTACAAACACTTTTTACGGACCTTTTAAATAATTACTCACCCAAAATCCGCTCCACGGTCATCCAAAACCAACCAATCCATCTGGATGTCAGTTTTTATTTGAGTAATGTCAATGAAGTCAGCTAGGTCAAGGAGAAACTAGTAACCACGGGATTTTTAATGTTGTCATGGACAGATCAGCTGTTACGATGGAATCCCTCTGACTATAACAACACCGAAACCATCTTCATCCCACAGGTAACCTGTAGCTCTTTATAACAACATCGACACCATCTTCATTCAACAGGTAACATATAGTTCTTTATGACAAAACTGACACCATCTTCAAGAAAGATATGGAGATAACGAACAGTATTCAATCCCAAAGTCCATTAAACGATATACAAAATAGGAGCTGAGCAAACATGGACCTCCGAACCATCAGAGGTGGTATCGGGTGCCATGGAGCGAGCATCCCCTGCCGACCGGCCACACCCGCCCTGCGCTCCCCGCTAACATTATAAAACAACGGAAAAAATCCGCCGTCAATTCAGTGCACAAACAATGAACCAACAACCGGCACAAAAAACACCATCTAACACTTGACTCAATGATAAATTGTATTTGCTGACAAGGTCATTGTATCGACCACAGACCTTACGAAATGATAACTTTTAATGAGACTGCTGATATTCTTCTTTGATCAACTTGCTTGTCAATAATTTACCTCGTTTAAGAAACTGTTCATACGTAGAGCATGCTCTTGCGTATCGAATCTACTGAGATATATATACTCCGTATACAGGTGATGAAGGAATATTGCTGCATAATTAAGGAAGGTTGACGATAGAAAAGTTTAAGCCATTAAGGTTATCATATGGCTTGGTTGTTAGATTACTATTAGCGTCTTTTACAAGCAAAATATCCAAGTATGAAGCAGACGTTTCGGACTCTGTGGTTACTTTTATCTCAAGCTTACCAGGATATATCGTATCGACGTAGTAATGGAAATTATCATCCCACAGGTAACATATAATTCTTAATGACAAAACCGACATCATCTTCATCCCAGAGGTAACATATAATTCTTAATGACAAAACCGACATCGTCTTCATCCCACATGTAAGCTGTGGTTTTGAATAGAGGAGTTAATGCTAGAAATGACATTATGATATAATATACAATTCTGAAAAAATTTTATACATGTATGTAGAACATGCTTTTGCGTTAGAAATCAACTAGGGTATATAAACTCTATATGCAGGTGATGAAGGTATATTGTTGCATGGTAAACAGTAAGGGAAGTTGACGATAAACAAGTTCAAGTCTTTACGTGTAGCATAGAGCGTGGTTGTTAGATCACCATTAACGTCTTTATCAATAAAATGAATGAATTCAAAGAATTGAAATTACCATCGTAAATTAACTATAAGTCGTCGATATATCTCAATGTCGAGTGGAAGGCTACAACAAGTGTCTCCTTCTGTTCACGCATACTATTTTGCACGACGTTTGCTTCATGTGAATACAAAAATAGGTCTGCTAAGAACGGGGCGCAATTGTTACCCATCGGAATTATACTAGATTGTCGGAAATGAAAGCACTTTGCCTCTTGTTTTGATTGATGTTCGAAATGGGACATTCGTAGTTGGTTAGTTAATGTTAGTATATTGACGGTCATTTTCTTGAGTTAGTGAACTTACCTTTCCTTATACTTGGGCCGACTGACGACCTGGCTATTTCTTGCTATATTGTCAGGTATATGAAAAAAGGAAAAGCCCCATTCCTTTCAAAACATTTTCATTTTTTATTATGATTGATATTTTGAAACACAAATATTCTGTTACTGAATTTTCTTTTAAAGTTTTGATTCATGTAAATCAGATCTACACATGCACAGTTTCTAAAACGATGTAAATTATTGAGAAACAATTTGATAAAACAACAGTATAAGCAGCCCGGTTAAAGTCATCATTTCCTTACCGGTTATGACCTCTGATATTTTGTTCATATCTTTTATTTTCATATTTTTCGTAATTTCCATGTCCTTCATACATTTTGACATTATTTAAACTAAAATGTGACGTAAAGTTTTGATAGATCACTTATTTTGATCGATCTACACATGCACAATTTCTGTAAATTATGAGAAACAATTTGATAAAACAAGTCAGGCAGTTAAAAGTCATCATTTCCTTGAAAAAAGAATTAGATAGGGGATGTTTCCTCCACAAAGCAGGCAACCTGTTCATACTTGGATTTTTCTTTTATTCAAAATCACCTGTCATATACTTTTAATATTATTTTCTTATATATTTTTCGTCATTTCCATGTCCTTCATAGCTGCGACTGATTAAGGTGCATTTGCAGACATTATTTACAGAAAACCTTTTCCTAAAAATGAAAATACTGCTTAAAAAAACCCTTACGGCACCTGCATACTTGGATATTTTATTCAGCTATATGATTAAGCAATATACCTTCATCAAATATTTCTTAAACGAGGTAAATTATTGGCAAGCAAGTTGATGAAACAAGAATATCAACAGTCTCGTTTAAAGTCGTCATTTCGTAAATTCTATGGTCGATACAATGACCTTGTAAGCAAATACAATTTATCATTGAATGAAATGCTGACTGACGTTTTTCATACCAATTGTTAGTCCATTATTTATGCACTGAATTGACCACGGATTTTTTCCGTTATTTCCTGATTATGACAACGAGCACACGGCGGGTGATGCTCACTCCTCCATGGCACCTGATCCCACCTCTGATGTTTCGGAGGTCCGTGTTTGCTCTGCTCTTATTTTGTATATTTGTTTAATGGACGTTGAGATTGAATACTGTTCGTTATTTCCATATCCTGCTTTATTCATATTAAAAATATTTCCTCTAAAGAAAGTTTGCTTTCTCACATTTACACATTGACCTTGTCAGCAAATACAAATTATCATTGAGTCAAATGCTTACTGACGTTCTTCATACCCATTGTTAGTCCATGATACACTGAATTGACGCCGATTTTTTCCCTGCTTTTTCCTAATCATGACAGCGAGCACAGGGCGGGTGTGACCGGTCGGCAGGGGATGCTCACTCCTCCCTGGTACCTAATATAATCCCACTTCTGATGTTTCGGAGGTCCGTGTTTGATCTGCTCTTATTAAGTATATTGTTTAATGGACTTTGAGATTGAATGCTGTTCGTTATCTCCATATCCTCCTTTATTTTAAAGATACCAAAACAAATAAGAGCGTGTTTGATAGGCATTCGGCGAGAATGTAGGGTGTACTTAAAGAACCAAATAGGAATTTTAGTTTTGTCAATATAAATAATATTCTATAAGAATAGTAAAGGGTAAATATTCCCTAAATTGTGTTGTGATTTTCTACAACTTGAATTAAATTACTAGTATAGTAGGAAAGGCCATTTAATCCAAAATTATACTTTTCTACAGATTTTTTGTAAAGGGAATTGTCATATCACGGTCCTCTTGATCATTATCGAGTTTAAAGAGTTTTCTTCTACCAAATGTCTTAAATAGCTGCCTTTTGTGAAGAATTGATAAGGAATATTATTAGTATTAGTTATTAGTTCCCCCTTGGAAGCATGGGCTAATTTGCATGACCCTTATTATTAACATTTATTTATGTAAAAAAAAGACTTAGGAAAGATAAATTTAACAGATTTAAACAGATGTTAATTTCAATGGCCCTTCTCCCTGATAGATCGGAGTAATAAGAATGTTGACAAACTTTTTCTGATCAAATTGCACGATTTTTGAAAACACTTTCCATTTGTGACATTGTTGAGTACTTCTGAAGGCTGGTTACAGGGTAACGTAACCGAGATTTCCATCTATCTATCTCTCGTAGTTTTCGGTCATGCAATCAAAACAATTGAATATTATGTCACCATGCATTTCCTTTTCTTTTCAGTATATAATTAAAAAATAAGTATTTTAATTGTATAATGATATATGGAAGACTTATCTTGTACTGAAGAACGGGTAAAAGAAGTTCGAGGAGCTGGGAGGAAACTTTTACTACCTATCAATCAATTATGAAGGACTAGTGTTCTGGTTACCGTTTCACGTTTTTGAAAGTCGCTGTTCCATGGACATATTCCATTTCCAATTCGACACACAGGAATGTGACATTAAATTTATCACATGGAGTCATTTTGCAGATCAAATAGAAATTACAAGATCAACGAATGGAATCCAATTTTACGAATTTGAGCCCAATGGAATTTGGGATATAATTGACACGACATCGGAGATCAAGAAAGAGGCGCAGGAATCTGTAGTCACATTCACTATCAAATTACGTCGAAAGTCCCTATACTATATATTGAATATAATTCTAGCCATCGTTTTCCTTGGGTATTTGAACATACTAGTTTTTGTAATCCCAGCGGATGCAGGAGAGAAAATGTCATATTGTGTGACCGTGTTTTTGGCCATTGCTGTTTTTCTGACCATTATATCCACACTGTTGCCAACAATTTCCGATCACACACCGATCATAGCGATGTACCTGATTGTTAAGTTGGTATGCGGAGTGATAGCCCTGGTTTTTTTTAGTTTTCCAGCTCCGCATACATAACAGAGACGATGAAAATGAGATACCATCATGTTGGATAAATCTCGTCTTTCTTAAAAAAAACTGAGGTGTAAGAAAATAAATACAACTGAAATCAGGGGTTTGGATTCAAACTTGAAGGATAACGAAGGGTTAACCTCAAAGAAGCATAACATTGGTGACCAGGACGTGACGTGTGAATGGAAACACGTGGTTCCTACAATAGATTTTTTCTCTTTCTGGTGTTTTTTAATCTCCAATATTGTGATTACCCTAGGTATGTTTTTATCCTCAGCTACGCAATGATCTTTAGCAAACAAACCACATTTGGATTTGAAATCTGTTTAAACTACCAATCAGACATTTTTATAACTTAATAGATTCTTTTGATGACATGCATTAATTTGTGTAATTTTCCTTGAGTCAAGAGGCTACAATGGTAACTTCTGTAGAACCTAGAAACAGTGTCTAAAAAACAAAAAAAAAGTAACGACATCAGATACATATAAAACAAAAGCACATTTGTTGTGGAATAAATATTTTTTCTTACCTTACAGAGCTTAATGGCATGGCATTTGGATCCCACTTGTGGTGTTGTTAAATTTCCGTTTTTATGAAATTATTTAGAAAACGAGATCAAGAAAGAGTCGGGAACTTTTTATTATCCAGGCCTAATTCAGTTCATACCAAATTTGGTACCCTGAAAATACCGAGTTTGTAATGCTATCGAGTAATGTAAATCTAAAAATAAGTACTTTTTTCGATATCAGTCCTACCCAGAAATGATTGAGAAAAATAATAACCTATGAATGTCAATTTCAACTGTAACCATGAACTATTTATATAATAATTTGTCCATCTTTCTTACACATGTACCTCAATAGTCCATCTGCCAACACCTTTTGCTCAATCATCCTGCATTCAGATCTGATCTTCAGCCTTTTTTCTAGTCTACTCCTAGGTAAAGTAGGGTTGTTTCATCCTAAGAATTAAACATGAACATCCTTTAGATTATTTTTTTAAAAAATAGAAATTGATTATAAGTTTAAACATTTTACCAATCTCATCTCAATTTCAATTATTGATTTACAAGTATAAAATAGATTCTAGCTACCACATGTATAGCAGTGTATTATGTCATATTATAAAACTTGTATTATACATAAAGTAAATAAATAGCCATTTTTAAGAAAAAATAATCCTATTTAAATACAGAAAAGGAAAAAAATATATAAATATTTTCTGGACAATAATGTTTCATTTTGCTCTTCTTATCAGACAATTGTTTCCATATTATTGATTATAAATTTCCACATACAATGATGAATATCCTAATTCTTTCCACTTTGATTTGTCCCCCAGTGAAACAACTTACTTTTCAAACAACTTTGATAATTGTTGTGTCTTTAATAAATAAGGCTAATAAGTAATAAAACTTGTCGCAAAAATATACAAAAACTGCTTTTGTTGTGAAAAATATTCATAAAACTGACACACATGCGGAATTATTGTCTGACGTCACGGCGTCAGATAGTACTAGATTTTACCAGGGCTTATTTTGCAGTCGTTCCATGAAATTGTTTAGATAGTTCGATGGTGGAAATTTCGATACATGCATAATCTCCAAAGACACATGCAGTTCGTCCCAGGAGGAAATGAGATTTCATTTACATTAATGAATGATCTTGTCTTTGGAATAATCCGTGTTTTCATCTTTGAATGTGTCCGTTTCAGTTCTTTATAAAAATGCCTTATTATAAAAATGCCTTATTATATAAATCATTCACTTTGTGTTTTGTGCCATATTTGTGTACTCTTAAAAAGGCAAAGATGCATCTCATAAATCATGTAATCCATTGCTAACCCAAGAGTAAAAAACTGCATGGACACACGTGGCCCATGCCGATCAATTTATTTGGTCAGGGAAAATATCAAAGGTTGATAGCGCCGTGGGGTTGACTGAAGAAAATGCGAATATTTTTTTTTTCAAGAATAAACATTACTCTTGTCTGTAAATGGTGTAAATAAAATTTTTGAAAACATGGTTAACTTCATCAAATTTATAATAGAGTATGCATTATTACGAATCATTCAACTTTTGAAGCTGTGAAGACATTTTCTTGTGAAAGGGGGGGGGGGTAATAAAACATGCATAGCACTCTCACAAAAACATTTAAGAAAAACGTCTGAAACAGATCGGATTTCTTAATGATTAAATAAATACTGTATATTGGCTTTATTAGACCTAATATTATTTGATTTAAAGTTATTTATAATTCTATGCTCAATGAAAGAAAAAGTGAGCAAAATCACATACGGTCCCACATAAGTCGAAGTGCTGAAATTCACAGAAAAAGTAAAGGAATCGCAATTTCCTTGTAATATGCACATCTATACGGAAGCCCGTTGGTGCCACGTATGAAAAATATTTTATCTGGCGGCCGCCACATATATATCTGGCGGCCACTACTTATTATTTGGCGGCCGCCACATATATATCTGGCGGCCGCCACATATAAATCTGGCGGCCGCCACTTATTATTTGGCGGCCGCCACATATATATCTGGCGGCCTCCATTTATTATTTGGCGGCCGCCACATAATTTTTATGGCGGCCGCCACATAAGTTATTTTGCAGAAGGTGAGTGTTATTGGGTTAAGATGATGGATGTTGACACAACCGCTGCTTATAATATTGATAAAAAAGTAAATGATAAAAAACGAATTCTGAAATATTGGAACACCATTCTTGGAAATCCAAAATGCAAAACTTCATTTAATTCTCAACCAATCATAGCTTACAGCAAACACCATGATTTATGTCCGTGACCCCTGATGAGGCTTCTTAATGATCGAAACACTCTACAAATACTTGCATAATTCAAATCAAATATTAATCTGCTCTATGCAAAAACATATCTATTAGAAGTGTGGATTGGAGTGTTGGTTCATAATAAATCTCTTACAAGTTTGGTTGATTGATGTTGCTATTATAATTTTTACACTGTATCCACCTCTTAAACCACACATTAAAACATGCGTGCGATTCAGGAAGCCAGGTGTTATCTGGCGGCCGCCATATAAATTGATGTGGCGGCCGCCAGATAAATATTTGGCGGCCGCCAATTAAATAAGTGGCAACCGCCAGATAAATCATGTGGCGGCCGCCAAATAATAAGTGGCGGCCGCCAGATAAATTATGTGGCGGCCGCCAGAAAAATATGTGGCGGCCGCCAGATATTATATAGCGGCCGCCAGAAAAATATGTGGCGGCCGGCAGATATTATATAGCGGCTGCCAGAAAAATATGTGGTGGCCGCCATTAAAACTATGTGGCGGCCGCCATTTAAATTATTTGGCGGCCGCCATATATTAAGTGGTGTCCGCCAGATATATAAGTGGCGATCGCCACATAATTAAGTGGCGGCCGCCAGATATACAAGTGGCGGCCGCCAAATAAAAAGTGGCGGCCGATAGATAAAATATTTTTCGTACGTGGCACCAATGGGCTTCCGTACATCTATACACATTGTGTCCTAATTATCTGCTAAGTTTGACGAAATTGTATGCTCCGGTTTATAAGGAATTGTGCTGACAAACTGCTCAATTTTATATTCAAGATATGGCCAAAATCTAAATGTAATAGTGCGGACATTCCCGAAAAAATAAAGATTTCAGAATTTCCTGGTGATGTACAAATACAGACACATTGACTCCTCTGAATATCAGCATAGTTCAAAAAAACTCTGTGCATTAGTTTATAAGAAGTTGCGCTGACCAAAAAAAAAAGGGCTGACTGGTGGGTCCAAAACATTATACCTCATGCAACTTGTTGCAAGGGGTATAATAAACGAGTTTGATTCTGTGGTACAATGATAATGAAAATAGAATTTTAATGTGAATTAAATTTCTAGACATAAATAATGATTAATAGAAAAGCAGATAAAAAGAGAGAGGAAACCCCCTGTGAGAATTCCACATTCTACCTACAATTAGCTTTTTGAAAATTCTCTTGTTTGTTGTCCAGGTTCAGCATTTAAGTGTCGGAACCGGGGGGGATTTTTTTTTGTCAGGTTTTTTTGGAGGTATATTTTTTTTTCTAAAACTTAGCCCCCCCCCCAACTTTGAATTTGCTCCCGACGCCAATGATTTAAGAAGTTTCGACATCCCGCCTGAAAAAAAAACCTTGATCTGTCTTAAGGCTTAATAAATGGACAGCACAAAGTGCGTAGGATCTTACACCTATTATTTCCCTGGTTACAGATGGTTACAGAGTGTGTGAGAGAGAGAGAGAGAGAGAGAGAGAGAAAGAGAAAGGGTTAGTTCAATATACAATAAGTAAATAAAAATTATCCGTATTCAACCAGTGTCAAGACTCCCTACCTTAGCTTTTAGAATTATCTCCCAAATACTCCGACAGAAATTATTTTTAAATATAAAAAAAGTAGCTAGACTATCAGGAAGGGATACTGAAATCTCGAAAGCCTCTCTATATAACACCATAATTATAAAACATTTATACATACCTCAAAATGCACATACATTGTGGTCGGAGTGACACATTTAAAATAAAATTTTCAAAATTGAATTCGGCAGAGTTGTCCGTCTTCCAAGAATATTTATAGATAACGGTCATGTCAATTATTTTTCACCTCCCCCCCCCACCCCGCCTAAAAAATCAAATGCCTAAATGTCAATCTGAACTTGGGACATGGCATTTCTTCATGTGTTTGTGTTAGCTTGGGTATGCACAAAAATAATTCCTTAAATTTTCTTTTAAATTAGTGCTTTGATATTTTTTTAAAGAAAAACGAGATGAAATACTTTTTATTTGAATTGATGTAATTTTAAAATATGTGACTGTTCTCTTTCATACAAATCTTAATTTACAGTTCTCAGGACATATGTGTATATGTCGGGGAACTTTATTGACAAAACTGCGTATTAATAATTTTTTATCGAGCGACTAGTTTGGGTAATTGAAAAATAAACTGAAGAAATAAACTCCGTGACCATTGAGTCATTAATTTCTCTTTCAAACAAATCTCAATTAACACTCCAGCATGTGTATGTGGAGGATTCTTCATAAAGCTTATAATTTCATAATTTTTTATCCAATGACTAGTTTGGGTATGCACAAAAATAATTCCTCAAATTTTCTTTTAAATTAGTGCTTTGAATATCTTTTTTAAACAAACTAGATGAAATACTTTTTATTTGAATTGATGTAATTTTAAAATTTGTGACTGTTCTCTTTCATACAAATCTCAATTAACATCTCCAGCACTTATGTGTATATGTGGAGGGCTTTTTTAAAAACCGCAATTAATTTTTTTTTTAGCACTAGTTTGGGGAATTGTAAAATAAACTGAAGAAATAAAATCCCCGTACATTGAGTCATTTTTTTTATTTGAGCATATAAATGCTTCTTATCTTAGAGGAATTTACCTACCTTATTGCATGTACAAATTGCAATGCCAATAAAGGTTAACAAGTCCAATTTTCTTTTACTCTATTTTTTTAAAAGATAAGGTTGAAAAAATTTTTTAAAATTTATTTTTCTTTTTTTTAAAAAATTTAGGAAACCAAATTGATCTTAAAAAAAAATATCATTGCACTGCAATGCATCTATTGTGATTGCTTAAGTATTTATTAAAACATACATGGTCTATTTTTATCAAATTTAACATTAAAAAAAATCACTTTTCCTGTTTGACAGATGGGGAAAGGTTGACACTCAATCAAATTGAAATCAATGTCCTTGGTAGAGGGGTATCTGGTATTAAAAGAAGGACTTTTTGGGTTTAACTTAGAAATATGACGCATTTAAAAATCTTTTTTCATGGAAATCGAATTGTAATCTGTTTAAATTTTTTTTGAGAAATTAGTCCTATATCAAATTTAAATTCATGTCTAAAGGTAAATTTCTGCACACCCCCCCCCCCCCCACCCCCCCGGGTTTGGGCTTAAAATTTTAGTATGTATTCAAAATAAAGACTAAAAGCCTTTTGGATAGGCGTAAAAACTCTTTTAAAAAAGGGGAAAACGCCTTTAGGAAAGGCGCAATAACTTTTTTAAAAAGGGATAATAACGCCTTTTAAATAGGCGTAATAACGCGTTTTAGAAAGGCGAATTAGCCTTTTGGAAAAGGGGAAAACGCCATTTAAAAAGGCTATGTTTGAATTGAAAGGCGAAAACGCCTTTTAAAGGCGTCATAATGCCTTTTAAAAAAGGAATAATGCCTTTTGGAATGGAAAAGGGGTAAAAAACCTTTTTAAAAGGAGTAGATAAACCGTCCCGCCAGGGGGGTTTAACTGAGTGCACTTTTTATGCAAATGA
>NW_026940796.1:0-42500 GCF_032062105.1 Saccostrea cuccullata
CACGGCAACATGTTGACTCAGGATCCCTGGCATTGCGAGGATGAATATGGATGAAAAAAATTCTGGAAGGGATGCTAAATACAAATATTTATACAATAAAGATTTGCACCTAAGTGTATGGCACGCCAAATTCACAAAAATGAGATAAACCTAGTTTCACAATTGATAAACTAGGTTTATCGACTGTAAACTATAGTTTACATACCGTATACTATAGTTAACGATTCGTTAAGTATAGTTTTCATCTGTAAAACTATATTTAACGGTTGTTAACTATAGTTTACAAATGATAATCTAAGTTTATCGGTCTGTAATAAGCGTTAACAATAGATTTTGTTGATAAACATAGATTCACGTTTGTAAACTATAGTTTACAATCGTAAACTATAGTTAAGAGTTGTTAATCATAGTTTCACAAATCGTGAAACTATATTTATCAGATCGTTAACTATAGTTAACGGTTTGTAAACTATAGTTTACAAATCGTGAAACTGTATTTATCAGATAATCTATGTTTTGCAATCGCAAATGATTGTTTTCAGTGTTAAGTATAGTTTACGGTTGTGAAACAGAGATTATCGCGTTAACTATGGTTTACGGATGTAAAATATAGATTAACGTTGTTAACTATAGTTTACAGTCCGTAAACTATAGTTTACAACCGATAAACCTAGTTTATCGATTGTGAAACTATGATTTGCTCATTTTTGTGAATTTGGCGTGCCATATAAGTGATCATATATCAATTTACAAAAGATGATATAATGAACTTGGAACAATACTTTTAAAGATTTCAATCTCAGACCAAAAAAAAAGAATGAATATGCACGCATGTTTGACTGTTGCAACATTTTACAAATGTACGTAAGAAGGAGCATGTATTCCTTTAGACATTAAATTAAATAACCAATAATTCATTTATTTTTCAATGATTTTCTTTTTTGTAAAATGGATAGGGAATTGATCATTGTAATTATTTCTTTACCTTGATTTTGTTTTATTGTATTGTTTCTTCATAAAACACTGTGAATCACTTTCTCCTCCTTGTGATTTGTCAAGAAGAATTTCAAACTAATATCAACATAAGTCATAATTTTTCCTTGGAACTTTTTGTTTTTATCTATTTATTTATTTTTTATTTATTTTCCTTTTTACAGTGTGTTATTATAATGTGAAGATTTTGAATACTAACGGCACTAGTTGTACAGAAACGTGTCAGAAAAACCCATTTAATAATCAGTCATCAAATCCATGGACTGCAAATGAAACACAGGGGATTTGTTACCTTAAAACTCTGAAAAATAAAAAAGAAGGAGTCAGAGCTTTCTGCAACGAAACTGAGGCCAAAAACTACTTTCCAAGAGTAATTGCCTCTCAGGAATATTTTGAGTAAGTTATCAACTTTATTTGAAAGCTTTTTAATCATAGCAATTGAAATTACCTTATTGTTTAAAGATATAGAATATGTGCAATGCATATACAAATTTTTATTAAATAAATGTACAAAATATTGAGCTGCTTATGCTCTATAATTATGATCCAATTTTAAAAAATTTCTTTGAAGCTGCTATGTGACAGAATTCTGGGTATAGCATAATTATGTACATTCTTTAAACTTGGATGAAGTTCGCATTGGCAGTTGGTTCTGTGTTATATGGCGTAATAAACGAAAATAAATTCGTGTATTAGCTTGTAAAAGCATACAAATATAAAAGTAAAACAAAATAAATTAAAAACTATGCAAAAAACTTTGAATTTTAATGAGCTTTACAATATTTTTAAAATTTCATAGCGTTAAATAAAATTAATCATTTTTTAGAATTTCTTTCGTGCAAATAACTATTAAAGTTTTGGAATTATAATTTCTTTATTTTCCGTTTAAGGTTGTGTATTTCACTGCAACATTTCCATACCTTGTTCTCGTGATACTGTTAATTCGGGGTTTATTGTTGGAGGGAAGCGAAAAAGGAATCCATTTCTACTTAACGCCAATTTTATCTAAGCTATCGGAAGCACAGGTTTATAACCTTTTAAATGTATTTAATTGAGTTAGCTATTCATTTGGCATTTTCTTTTTAGTTACTTGCAGAGCATGGCGAGCATCTTAACGATCTTTTCCTCAGAAAAAATTATTTTATTTTATTCATGACACAGAAATACAAACTGTATTTCTGTGTACCGCAGATAGAAATATGATTGTTTGTCTAGCAATAAGATTTTGACTTTGGGAGTCAATCCTACATTTTTATGTCTCACACATTTTTCTCCTTGAAAAAATACTGTCATTGGGTTAATTGACTTCAATTTCATATAGGCCTTTGTATTTCCTGCTATCAATCTATAGTTGACTTGGAATACAAATGTCTATAAAACAAGTAACCATTGGAACTCTATAATATCTGAAGATGCCCCCTTAATGCAAAGGGAGTCATCACTGAAAGACTAATTAATTTTTTTATACAAACAAAAATACTTATAATATATTTAGAAGACTGTCAATGGTCTCACTAGACATAATCAATAACATGTATAATATTTATTAGGTATGGAAAGACGCCGCTGTTCAGATTTTCTTCTCTCTGATCTGCTCAAAGCTGAAGGATGCACAAGTAAAAGAATAAAACTTTATGAAAATCAGGTAACCATGATAATCAGTATGTTTATAAATAAATCTTAATTTTATTTTTGAATAACAAATTGTTTGTAAAACTATAACAATCGGCAAAAAGGAAAAAGCTTTTTTAGCATATAGGTCACAGTCAAGGTCACAAGGTCATTGACCTTGATGTCAACAAAAGAAATGATATATGCATATTTACGTCAGCTAAATTGTATATTGTCATAATGTTTCAGGTATGGAAAGACGCCGCTGTTCAAATTTTCTTTTCTCTGTCAGCCTCTCAGGGTGGACTCATAGCTCTGGCTAGTTATAATGAATTCCACAACGACGTCATCAGGTAAGAATTAGTCTTCATTTGATGTAGAAATTTCCACGATCATAGGGTGGAATGTAAATTCAGTGTATTCATAAAAACTACAAAAGGAATTATGTTTTAGAAATCCATGTTAAATCGTGGAGAATACTAGGAATAGTTGGTATTCCAACATTAATGACTTCAATTTTAAACTTTATTCTATCTTTAGTTCCATAGGCATTTTGATACCTACATACTCCTCAATTGTTCATCCCGCAATGATACTGAACATTTACAATCATCTTTTACAAAACTTCTAGAGAAACCCTACATTGCTTTTTATTTTCAGAGACACAATGATTGTTGGTTTTGGGAATTGTCTAACCAGTATTTTTGCTGGCTTTGTAATTTTCTCTTACCTGGGACATCTTTCGTATATACTGGGCGTTCCTGTGGATGAAGTTGCTACGAGCGGACCTTCCTTGGCCTTCGTTGTCTACCCTTTCGCTGTCACGCAACTTCCGATTGCTCCGCTATGGTCCATTCTATTCTTCCTCATGTTGCTGACACTTGCTGTGGACAGCGAGGTAAGAGCCCAATCATACTTAGTCTGAAGCAATCAAGTTTTACTGGTAATTCATGCATTTATCCATTTTTTTTTTTAATTTCTTCAGTTTGTATTGGTTGAGACGGTCGTGACGTCATTGATGGACAAGTTTCCCAAACTCCGAGAGCAGAAGTTGCCGACAGTCATTGGTGTTTGTGTTGTGATGTTTCTTCTAGGCCTCACACTGACCACTAATGTAACTAGTTTGTGTTTTTTCTACCTCTAATTTTTCCTTGAAATTTATTAAGCAGAATTTAGTGACAAAAGCAAGGGTTCAAGCAATAAAGAAGCCTTTAGTTATGGAGCCTTGTTCTTGTTTTACAATTCTTTGTTATTGTATTTTTTCTTTCTTCCAATTCCTGATCAGGGTGGTATATATATGCTGGAGATAATGGACACTTACTCGGGTGGATGGGGTGTGCTGTTTATCGCCATATTTGAGTGCATTTCTGTAGCGTGGATTTATGGTAACTACGTATAATAATAGTAAAAAAAATTATTATATACTACATGTATATAAATATTATACAGTATAAACAAAATCGTAATATCAAGATGACAAAACAGTAAAAAAAAAATGTCACTTTCTCTTACGTCTTCAAAAAAAGTGAAAACATGAAAAACATTGTTTAATTTCAAAATATTTATAAATTTATATATATTATGCTAGTAGAGTTTAAGCTAAATCAAGAGGACATGAGTTTCTAAGTCTCCCTTTTTGTGACTTACATGTATCAAGTTTAAAAAGCAAATATAAACCTTATCTTGATAATAATAAGTTACCACACCTAAGTATTTTAAACATAAACATATATTTTATAGCCCTTCCCAGTTTTTAATGGGAATATTTATTAATTCCACCCCAACACCTAATTATTAATTTATTTGAACTTTCTTGCAGGTGTGTTCCGATTTTTAGACGATCTCCAACTGATGGTTGGTGCACGTTTTTGTCATTGTGTTCCCTTTGTTGTGCTCAAGTTTTGGTGGGTGATTTGTTGGGGCTGTGTAACACCCGTTCTATGTGCTGTACGTACTTTTAAAAAAAACACTACATTACTTTAAATCGAGATAAACGAATTTCGTTTTAAAAAAGAATACAGTGTATGGCTTTCAAAGTACTCTTTACCACCGCAATAAATGTATTGTGAAAATATTGCCAAGTGTTGGTACATGTAACTATAATTCTTATATTTATGAGACTTTTTCCCTTTCAGATCATTATGATATTTTCCTGGGTGGACTACACAGGCCTAGCCAATAAAGCTCATTATAACGTGTACGCTGATCTTATTGGCTGGGGAATGACACTAACCATCATTCTCTCCATTATTGGCACGGCTATATATGTAGTAGTCCGAGAGTATGGAAATATCATGGAGGTATTGTATCTTTTTTTGCTCATATTAGAAGACCCTGTATAATGTAAGAGTCGTTAAACTTTTAATTATAGGTTGGCTCTATCAGTTATATGAAATCTCCAGCATGCTTTACAACTTCCAAAAAGAGAAAGAAAGAAACACACTTACAGGGATCTTTTTGAAATAAAGACATGTAAGTGTGTTAAATTTGATGATAAGAATCACTTTTATCGTTTTAGAGACTGAGAGGGGCGTTTAGTCCCACAACTGAGTGGGGACCCGCCCTAGTGAAATACCGTCAGGAGGCAGAAAACCACACCATGAAATACACCAACACATTTGTCATTGATGTGCATCACACGGAATCTCGGGAGTCCAAAGGCTCAGAAATTATGGAAATGGTATTTATAGTTGAATTTCATATCTCTCATACCTTCGATATATAGTAGTGAAAATTTAATTGAACAACGTTTTCTTGATTTATTTTAACCTGGAGTTCTGGATAACTAGTACTAGTTTCTTCTCGGCCAGATCAGGTCCGAGATAACAAAATTTGATTTCATATATAATCTTAGGACCAGAGTTGCCTTGGTCCAATCTGGCGCATTTGATTTCTTATTGAGCCTGTACAATACCTCAGTTTAGGATTTCGACAAATCTACTAAATTGAACTGTTGCAAATGAGAGTACAGATTTGTAATCATGTTTACATCAACAAAAATTGTGTACCATTCAAAACAGTACCTACAAATTTTAATCATGGACAAGTTGATTTCTTAAGATATTTTTTAAATTTTATTTTCAGTCTACAGTGGGTGGTATTGAAAATAAATGTTATATCATACATGGCGAGGAAGATAACAACAGACCAAACGCCGAAAACGGTAATTATGAGCATTGCATACGAATGAGTAATACTGTACCATTTGTTCAAGGAAAAATACGGTTAATTTTGCTCCTCATCTATTAATTGTTTTCACAATCTGATTGACTAAAATTGTAAATAAATATTAATTTATCAAAAGGTATTACAGGAGATTTTTAAGGATGAAGTTTTATAGCGTTCTAAAAGATAACCCAATTCAGGGGCTTAAAAGGGTCTTACCCCTACTTGTACTTTAAATAGCATGTAATATAATATAAAACCATATTGAACTACGGAAGCCCAATAGTACAAACCAAAAATAAATAAAGAAAAAACGAAATTATTAAATAAAGAAAACGAAATTATTAAATAAAGAAAATGAAATTACATGTATTGAATAGAGAAAACGAAATTATTTAAAAAAGAAATCGAAATGATTAAATAAGGAAAATGAAATGATTTTGCTGTATTTAATAATTTCGTTTTTTTTAAATTTATTTTTGGTTTGCACTATTGCGCTTCCGTTTAAGACAAGTCCTACTTGTGTGATTTTCAAGCATTTTTTAATCTTACCTAAAGAAATAAAATATAAGAATTTTTTTCACAGGAGTAGGTCCAGCCATGGAACAATGAAGATTTCTACATTATTAATCTTGATCGGAGTGATAAATAAGAAGAACTTTTTGTACAAACGATTTCTTGAGTTTTAATGTGAATACTCTCAACTTTTTAAACCGGTGAATTCCATTTTTCAATAGCATGTGGTCACTTAATTAGCTTTACAACGTATCTATTTAATAATTTCCTATTGAAATACATTTGACATTTTTTGTGTCGAGTAATTTTATTTTTATTTGATCAATGGTGAGGGATTTTTTGTTAAAGGGACATGGACACAGTTTCAACTGATTTTTTAAAATCAGTTTAAATGTTTATAATTCCTAACTAAGATATTATCTAATGATCAGCAAAAATTTGAACGTCATTTGTTGATTAACATACGAGATACAGAATTTAAAGTTCTTCATAATGTAAACAAGGCCCGTGCCTTGTTTTTGTTTACATATAGAAAATATCATTTTGATAAAAAATGAAATTCAGCAAATCACTAGAAACTGTCTAATAGTGTTTTGAAGTAATTTCTTCATTGAAGTTATTTGCTTTGAACGCAGATATATTAGTATATTAACTTACGTAAACAAAAACATGACACGGACTCAATTTACGTAATAAAGGTTTGGAGCTCTAACTTTGTCTTGTATCTCCACAACTGAAGTTCAAACTTTGATGATCATTAGAAAGACCTTCGTTGAATATTTGTGAAAAGGGGAAAATAATTTTGAATTTTTTTAAGCTGAAACTGTGTCCATGCCCCTTTAAATGTGCATAGACATAGATGTAAGAAATAAAGTCCGCGTTTTCGTCAATGTTGCAGAATAACCTCCAAGGTCGAGAAATGTTGTTTGAAAGATAAAAGCCGAGGCTTTCATATTCCAAACAACATTTCGAAACCGAGGAAGTTATTCTGCTGCATTATTTCTGCATCATTCACAACAACAAGGACTTTATTTCTATTTTATTACATGTAATAGCAAATCTAAAATACAACTGATCGTTTCTCTATAGAGGAACACTTTTCCTATTGAACCACTTTATCACTAGTTAAGTTCACGGAGTTTAAATATGGCGTAGGGAAGTTCGTGAAACAGCCCCACTCGGATTTAGAAACCTACATTCATCAGCTACTTTCTGCAATAAACAGTGTTTAAATTGCAAAAGACGACACATCGCTGTTGTCTAAATAAGTATTTCATTCTTAAGTCAAACAAGCTAATTCAGAGAATTTGTGTCCCCCGCTTAAGGAAAAAGTAAAACATGCGCAGTTCGGGGGGGAGGGGGGGAAGTCGGATCCCCCTCACTGAATTTGTAGAATTATTAAATGTATACATGCATGTACATTGAATATACGTAATAACTCTCCTCATGCTCCTGTGCTAAAAATAGCAACATGTGATACTATAAATACTAATAAAACAAACGGGGCGGGGCACTTTGAGAGGGGTGAGAGAGGTCTTAGGGAGTTTTGGTATAAAATTACATTGCATAAGCTCAAAATCTTCTTGAAATATCGCCCGGAAATGATAGTGTTACACACAGACAGAATGTATAAATTTACGACCTTGAACTTTGACCTTTTGACCTCAAATTCAATAGGGGTCTTTATTAGGCCACAGGAAGTTGTTATGTAAAATTTCATTGCAATAGCTCAAATGGTTCTAGAGATATCGTGTGGAAACGAAAGTGTTATAACAGAGAGAATTTGCTTATTTATGACCTTGACCTTTGACCTTTTGACCTCAAAATCAATAAGGTTCTTCTTTAGTCCATAGGGAGTTGCTATGATAAATTTCATTGCAAAAGCTTAAAGGGTTCTCGAGATATCGTGTGGAAACGAAAGCGTTACAGACAGACAGAAAGACGGACGGACGGACAAACCCAAATTAATATCCCCCACTTTTCAAGCGGGGGACAATAAATGGACATTTCAACTGCACAGGTTTGATACGTGTTTCTGATCTGATAATTTTTTGATGAGGTTCATGATTTATTAGAGAATAATGTCCGCGGCATTTCTTTGATACTTGTGAAGGGGTTTTGCTTTCGAACATTTCTACTCTGAATATAATTATTTTTCTGAATTAAACTTTTTAAAATTTTTCAATAACTTTTAGATGAAATAAGATTTTTAATATAGTTTCGTGTGAAATGCTATTACAATATATATATATATAAGTCGTGATATAATACAGATAATATTAACTTCAAATCTGTGTCTATGCACCTTTAAATGATTAAACATAACTGTACTCCTCATACTATTACATCTTTACATGTAGAAGATTTCAATCACAGCGGGATTTTTTTTTTGTTGTAAAATTAAGGTTTTTCCTAATATAAACCTCATTTCAGAGAGAGAGAGAGAGAGAGAGAGAGAGAGAGATTGAAATGTGAAAAATTGAGACGTACAATTTTTTTTCACAATTCTTCAATCCACAGTTTGCAAAAAGTAAACTGGGTTATGGTTCTTTGCAGGTTCAACTCAAAGCTTAAATTATAGAATAAAGATTTCTGTTCTCAATATTTGGGCGTTATGTGATGTTCAACGTTTTTTAATGAAAATCTTTTAACTATTGATAATTAACCCCACCCAAAGGCAATCAACACAAAGTCTTTTGTCAAATGCTAATATACTGTATATATATACTCAGTAATGGAAAATTCATGTTTTTTTTCTTATTTTTTTTTTTTTCATTTTAATGTTATCTAATGAATGAAATTATTTTACCATTACATCGTAAGAATGAAGAAATTAACTCTAATCTATTTAAACCACGTAAACAAGGCACCAGATCGTGTTAATTCAAAGGATTGGTGCCTTACCGTTAGTGAATGGCCGAAGATGTACAGAAGTAGACAAGATAAAAAGTTTAATGCCCTATATAAAAACGAAATGAAAATTATTTTCATCAAACCCCCCCCCCCTTTAAAAACCAGATGTGATAAATTTCAATTAAGGTAGGATTCTTCTCTGGTTTTTGACTAGATGAAACATTCAAAGTATATTCGCTTACATGTCTTATATACTGAGGTGTAAGGGATTTGAAAGACCATATTTTTCTTTCCTCATCACAATTGTACAACTTTAAATAGAAATGGTAAACTGCATTTGAAAACTAGCAGGGACTATATTTTTGGCGGAATGGTGGCGTATGAAAATATCTTCTTTTCTGCCTCTCAAAATTATGATAGAACAAAGAATTTAGTTATAAATTTTTACACAATCGAAGACTTGGATGCAGCTGGGTGAAAAAAGTGGTTTCCCATCATGGGAAACTTTATGGAAACCACATGGAAACCTCAAGTTTACATCATGTTTCCCAGTGGTTTCCGCAGCGGATGCCAGGTTATTCCGCCAAGTTTCCGTGACACGGAAACCCCCTACGCTCCGATTCCATAAGGTATCCCGAACCACGGAAACCTCTGTAAACCTGAAGTTTCCCGAACATCCATGTAGTTTCCCGTAATGGGAAACCTAAAGATTCCACTGGTTTCCAGAATCAGGAAACTTGATGGAATCGGAGCGTAGGGGGTTTCCGTGTCACGGAAACTTGGTGGAATCTTTAGGTTTCCTTTTACGGGAAACTACATAGAAGCTCGGGAAACCTCACCATTCCTATAGTTTCCGTGACTCAGGAAACCATATGGAATCGGAGCGTAGTGGTTTCCGTGGGATGGAAACTTGGTGGAATCTTAAGGTTTCCTTTTTAAGGAAACTACATGGAAGCTTGGGAAACCTCATGATTCCTAAAGTTTCCGTGACTGAGGAAACCACAGGGAATCAGAGTGTAGTGGTTTCCGTGGAATGGAAACTTGATGGAATCTTAAGGTTTCCTATTACGGGAAACTACATGGAAGCTCGTGAAACCTTACGATTCCTAAAGTTTCCTTGACTCAGGAAACTATATGGAACTTGTGTAGCAGTTTCTGTGTGGCGGAAACTTGGTGGAATTATCTGGAGTCCCATTCCTGGTTGAAGTTACTGGGAAACTTCAAGATTCCCCAACTTTTCTTAAGGAAGCGATGTGAAATTATGTGTATTCTTTCAAAAATCTATCAAAAAAATTATTAAATGTAAGAGAAAAAAAGCATTACCATTTTATATGTTTAATAATTCATTTGATGTACAAAAACTGTAACAGTATTTTTCAATGATATCAAAATACTAAATAAATTCATATATCTTAGATAAACAATGGAACAGTCTTTCACATTTAAGTCCATTCATAAGCGTCATTAAGTACTTCTTTCAACATCAGTTCCCTGGTATTTCCTTCACATCATCTATGATCTGCAATATTCATACAAAATTATCATATGATGTGTCAGAATTATAATGCTTGAATATAACTTAGAAATCTGAAAGATCAGCCAATGTTCTTTAATATACCAATATCAATAATTACTTTCCATGACCATGATACATATGATTTCAGCATTTAATGTGTCTCTTTAAAATTCAATGCTTTATGATAAGGAAAATTTTTTTTACATAATATAAATAATGTTTTCAGCCTCATTATATCATTGAGAATATATTACAATTTCATAGAACCCTGCTTTAAGTTGAATTAGTTCGAGAGAAAATATACTCTTTATAATAACAAAAATATTAATAGAGAGAGAATTTTTTTTTAATTTTTGATATTTGACCTAAAAAATTGGTTGAAGATCATTGCAGACCCTCCACACCAATTGCATAAAAGCTAGATTACACCAAGGGAGAAATATACTCTGGACTACGACTTTGAATAAAGATATACAGTACATTTTGATACTGACCTTTGACCTAGAAAATTAGTCCAAGGTCACTCTTCATCCTCTATCCACAGGCTCTCTGTAGTTTAAGTTTGAGAGAGAAATATGCTCAGAACAAGTGATATCAGATGGCGTGATGGGTAGACACACTGTCTAAGGGCATCCACAGAACAGGTCTCTAAAAACGATGCAATATATATGTATTACAGTATGGATATACATGTACTTGTATGTTAATGATTTATCATATGCTGCATTGGACACGTATGCTTTTATCATGATGTAAGTATACATGTATATTATGAGTAATTTTATGCCAGTATTGCATGTACACTCGGTTTATAAACAAGTAATTTAAATTTTTTTTTTTACAAAAATTGACCAACATTATTTACATCCACTCATCATGTTCATGAATTGGTGGATCAAAATTCAGTCAGTTTTAGATCTCTATGATATACCATAGACAACTTTCACATTTACAAAAGTTATTCCCCTTTGCAGGGTCAATTTGGGGTCAATCGGCTTAAGACGCTGTTATCCCTCTACATAACCATACCAACTTTGAGGGTCAATACCTTGGAAGTGAAATCTGTATGAACATGTTCATTATGATTTTCATGTTACCCCATACTCTGGCCATACAGATACAGATCATAATTGTCCAATATCGTTTGGATTGAAAAAATACAAGTAACTTACAAAGGACAAAGTGAGAAAAATGAGCGATACACCGACAATTGGAGACAACTCTTAGCAATGTGAAATTTGTCTATTGGTGATGACAATTCCTGTTTTAATGTCACTGAAAAATTAAGAGACATTAAAAATTTAAGCCCTATTGTCATGCATGCATGCTGTTTTTTTTAAGTATTTTCAACCAAACTATAAATTACAATTGCTTGTAATTGAAAGATGGATCCATTACACATTGCACCCCATTACTTTGAAAAAATGTAATGATTACAATGCATTACCATTACACATTACCATTACCCCAGGTCTGTTTTCAACCACATAACCTTTGGTTTTACTATCATAAAATTTACCAAAATTTAATACTTCAAATAATTTCATTGAATACATGTATCTAAAAAATTGAGGAAACTCTAAAAACTTAGTGTCAGACTTACAGAAATTAATCTTTGGAAAGAAAAAATCTATCATATAAAGATGTGCATAATGAGCCTTTTTTATTCATGTAGAACATATAGTATGTGCATCATTTCCCCAAGAAATTTTCAAAGACAATGGACTATCTGTGAGCAGAAATCATTGCTGTTTACTTCATACATTTGGAAAATTTATGAAAATAATCAAATAATTTTTTTATTTTTGATTTTAGATAATGCTAAAAATAATTTAATCTCTTACAAGTAATCCAACTGACTGTAAAATAAATTTTTTCTTAATCTCAATCTAAGGGCAGATCACTCTAACTGCATAAATTTACCCAATATCAAAGTAGAGCTCTTTAGTGTGCAGTTTTTAGAGCTTCCTTAAAGTCATCAAAATACTGACCAGCAAGAAATCGGTTTACAACATTTCCTCTTTTTCATTCAAATTTTTTGAGAGATCTCAAAGTTTTTTCCTCTTCAATTCAGGTTCGAGATGACAAAGTTTTACTGTAGTGTATGTATTAGAGAACCGATTGTATGTCAATCACGACAATACATACATAACATGGAGGGGGGCAAATTGTTTCAGCCCTAGCTTTTACATAAAACTTCTTGTAGCTCACAGCTGATAAACCACAGCTCAGAATTTAAAATTTAGAATCATTTTTTTTTTCAGGCAATTGTTATACATACCAATCATGATTTAATTACCACTTACCAAATGACCACATCCTGAATCATATCATACATTTTATATGATTTTATCTCACTGGTTTTCTTTTAAAGTCATGCAGTTTTCTTCTCTCTGAAATGATAAATTATGTTAAGGTACTATTGCATTCTAAGGCCAAAAAAAATAATAGTCTTGTTTCCTGCTACCAGCCAGAAAAAAATAGGGTAGGTAGGTAGGAAAATTATTTTATTTTTTAATTTTATTTTATTCTTTCCAACGGTATTTTTTTGGATATGAACTACTATAAAACCAAATTGAACATGTCATAGCTTAGATAGCTAAGGTCAATATCATCTTTAAAAGTGAAATTCCATGTCTTTTGATGCACAACTCAAGTGGAATTTTACGAAAGTCCATATTTTAAACATATATTTCATGAAATACGACTTGAGAATATATAATTTTTTTCACTTTTGAAACATGAAATTTCTAAAATTTAGAATTTTTTTCCCCAAAAGCTAAAAAAAAACTTTAGAGTCGGGTGCAAAAAAATAGGGTAGGTCGGGTAGCAGGAAACAAGACTATTTTTTATTTTGGCCTAATTTAAACTAATTATGTAATAGCATTAGCAACAACAGGGATGGGCAAAAAAAAACAAAACAAGATGCGCTTGTAAAACACTATGTGCCCGGCGGCAACAAAGTTTCGAAAAAGCAATTTTTTTAGCATATAGGTCACAGTCAAGATCACATAATCATTGTCCTTGTTGTCACGTGAAAGCACTTCATAAGTGGAGTATGCATCCTAAATATGATGTCACTATCTCATATAGTTCTAAAGTTATGGTGAAGGTTTAAGTTGACAAAAGACAGACACTGAGATAAACAGTTATGGCAAAAGTTCGAAAAAGCTATTTTAACATATAATTACAGTCAAAGTCACAAGGTCATTGACCTTGTTGCATTTCAAAGAACTTAATTATCGTAGTATGCATACCAAATATGAAGTCTCTATCTCTCACAGTTCAAAAGTCATGGCAATGGTTCAAGTTGACAACAGACTGAAAGGACAAAATCAATACACGTGCCGAATCTATCAATTCAGGCGTATAAAAATTTCAAACAAATGAGCATCAACTAGTTTGTACCATTCTACTTCTCCTATGTCAGGACAACCATCACTAATTCACTATTTCATACAAGTCTTTTTTTCAAAATATTTAATCTAATGCAATAGCTCACCAGCAGAATATGATATTGTGCTCGACTCATTGTTTGCCTGCACCACAGTTATGTAGAATGTGGCGTATGTTATAAACTTATAATTATATTCAGATATAAGAAGCATGTTATTTTTTATGACAGCTAAGTCTGTTCGGTTAGACAATACCATGTACACTGTACATGTATGTAAGTAGTTTAATTGTGCTTGATTATTTACTTATTTTCTTCTCAACTTAACGGGGCTGGGGTGTGGCAGCCATTTTCAGATTATTTTTATCTCCTTTAAAAGAAGAGCACCATATACAGATATAAAAAATGATCAAATTTTAAAAATAAAATATCTGAATTTTTTCCTTGCCAAATAATAGTTGACAGCTTAAGATACCGTATGTAAAAAAATAAGTTAAATCTGGTGGTTAATTTATGATTAATTTGTTGACCCCCCAGCCTCCTTAAAGCTGAACACAACTCGTAAATAGGCATACGCCATTTTCGATAGCATTATCTATGATACATCAATACTAGGGTATACTCGTTGCAATCATTACACCTGACTGCTTTATTGTCACGGGTATTGGCGTGGAATAGCAACCCGTGATCGTGCTGGTTATCTTGCATTACCTTTTTTTTTACATTTTATTGCAGTTACGTTTATCTGTGTTTTTTGTATATTTTACTGACTTATAAAACTATAATTGTTATAAACTTATTTGGTATCTTATTTTCCTGCATTAGATGAAGTATTACGTTATTACTCTTGCTACCGAGTTCTTCTGTATAGCATACGTCCGTCTTCACCAGTGTAGACTGATTACACTGAACAGTGACCAACTGCTGCCCTATTTATAGCGGTCTGCAGAGAAGATAGACTCGGGAACAAAAATGGCGGACAGATTCCTTTTACGAATCGTATTCAGCTTTAAAGTGTTCTGTGTTTTATTACCAAGTTTGTAATAAGCATTTTGAAACATACTATCAATATTAATTCACTATGAAGGCTTAATTTTCTTTTTTTACATCTTCATCTCAGCAGGTTAGACAGTACAAAAAAATCTTTTGAGCAGTAAACTATTTCAATAAACAAACCTAATCTCTTCAGAGAAGTGGACAGGCTTTCACCTACATTCACTTTTTTATGTATATTTTCCCTCCATATCATCATCATGCATATGATTAAGGGTTATGCTACAGTATTGGCTACAATCTATTCCAACTGTTCTGAATGATGATATCCTTCATGATAATCGGATAAGCTGAGATTGAAGACACTTTTTGTAAAAATATTGATGCTTTTATTAAGGTTTTGAACCAAAAGTATTTCATTCATACCTTGCCATAAGTCATAAGTTCCAAAAATCAAAAGAGTTGGCTATCCGAAAACGGAAAGTCATCAGAATTCAAACCGGATGTACTACAGTCTGAATTTAACTACGAAACCATGCTCGGTATAACTATTATCATCCGGATAATTTGAGCGGGGTTAAAAATATATTTTTGTTTAAATCCGAAAAGTATTCATTTATATTTAGAGAGAGAATATACATATTGAGCATACATTTTAATAAACATGGTGAAAGGCGAAACGTTGCCATTTTACAAGGGTGCGTCGATTTACCCAAAAGGACCCAAAAGGACCCAAAAGGAACCCAAAAGGACCCAAAAGGAACCCAAAAGGACCCAAAAGGAAATCAAAAGGACTCGAATTAATATATTATAATACATTGAAAAATAATAATTTGAATTAAATTATGAATATTATATTATAAATTTACCTAAAAATTGGCAAAAACATACATTTATATTGTTGCAACTTTTCTTAAAGAAATAACATACGACTTTTATAACACATCAATCATTAAATCTGATCAGATATGCTTTGATTTCTTTTAGCTGAATTTAACAAAGTGCACTGTATTATTCTATTTCTCCTTCTGTTTTATTATATCTTATTATATGATATTCGATAAATAAAGAAATAAGTTTATTTAATGACATGTTCTAGGCATATGGTATCGGGGATGGGTGGGGGATGGGGGGGGGGGGCTCCCACCTCAACCCAAACACGCACTTTACCCTCAAAAAACTAGTTTTAGTTTTAATAAAATATGAAAGTATACATTATATATCCATTTAATCTCTTTATTTCAAGTCCTTTTGGGTCGTTCTTAATTTCCTTTTGGGTTCCTTTTGGGTTCTTTTGGGTCCTTTTGGGTAAATCGACGCACCGTTTTACAACATACGGTGCCTTGGGACCTCTATAATCTATTTTAAGTTATGTTGTATCACTGTCTCAAATCTCTCTCTCTCTCCCTCACTCTCTCTCTCTCTCTCTCTCTCTCTCTCTCTCTCTCTCTCTCTCTATCTCTCTCTCTCTCTTGCAATATATGCACTTAACAATTTAAAACTTAGATATCCAACTTTTTAAAATGGCGTCAGAACAAAAGTTGCCTACGATAGTGAAGATTTGTTGTTGCCAAATATTACAATTATTTGCCGTAAAAAGGTAACAAAAATATACGTACATTAATCCTTGGTTGTTGGTCATTGCATTTATCACAGTCTTAAAGACACTGGGTGGTGAAAACATCAACTTTTCACATTTACGAGCTGCTTACACCTTCTTCTTCGTCCTTCTCGATCCTCTAAAAATGGCGCCTCGGGAAATTGACCAATGAAATAAAGCGCCTGCAGAGCGATGCAGGATGGGAAAATAAACTGTTTACATTCACTATGATTATGTGTGATTATGAGATTTTATATTAGAATTTAGAAGTTTTCCCCTGTTCCTGGAATAAAAAAAGGGGCTCCTATTAAAATATTTTTTGTCGATATGATGTGTAGGCCTGGTATATTTAGATAAAAAGCGGTTAAATACGTGAGAGCAGAGAAAAATTATGTTTCTTGCGTGACACCTCAACTTATTTGCCCTCGGGATGAGGGGTTCGTAGATATGGCAAGAAATTGGTACTGCGTTTTTAGGTGATACTTTTGTACCCTAGGGTACACCCTTATTAAATGTATGGAGAAAAGGTTACAAAAAGGGTACACTATTTATTCCTACTGAAAACGAAAGTAGATGCTTCCCAGTGGAAGGAAGACTGTAACATCTATATAAGTAAAATTAAAAATAATGTAGCCGATGCTCAGGGTAGAGTGGGTACAAAGGGTACACTTGGGTACAGCAGGTTACAACACTATAAGAAATGGATACAAGAGTTAAGAAGGCTGAAATTTTCTAAGTTAAAATTTAAAATAATGGAGCCGATGCTCAGGGTACAGTGGGTACAAAGGGTACACATGGGTACAGCAGGTTACAACACTATAAGAAATGGATACAAGGGTTTAGAAGGCTGAAATTTTCTAAGTTAAAATTTAAAATAATGTAGCCGATGCTCAGGGTACAGTGGGTACAAAGGGTACACATGGGTACAGCAGGTTACAACACTATAAGAAATGGATACAAGGGTTTAGAAGGCTGAAATTTTCTAAGTTAAAATTTAAAATAATGGAGCCGATGCTCAGGGTACAGTGGGTGCAAAGGGTACACATGGGTACAGCAGGTTACAACACTATAAGAAATGGATACAAGGGTTTAGAAGGCTGAAAATTTCTAAGTTAAAATTAAAAATAATGGAGTCGATGCTCAGGGTACAGTGGGTACAAAGGGTACACATGGGTACAGCAGGTTACAACACTATAAGAAATGGATACAAGGGTTTAGAAGGCTGAAAATTTCTAAGTTAAAATTTAAAATAATGGAGCCGATGCTCAGGGTACAGTGGGTACAAAGGGTACACATGGGTACAGCAGGTTACAACACTATAAGAAATGGATACAAGGGTTTAGAAGGCTGAAAATTTCTAAGTTAAAATTTAAAATAATGTGTAGCCGATGCTCAGGGTACAGTGGGTACAAAGGGTACACATGGGTACAGCAGGTTACAACACTATAAGAAATGGATACAAGGGTTTAAAAGGCTGAAATTTTCTAAGTTAAAATTAAAAATAATGAAGGGGATGCTCAGGGTACAGTGGGTACACATGGGTACAGCAGGTTACAACACTATAAGAAATGGATACAAGGGTTTAAAAGGCTGAAATTTTCTAAGTTAAAATTAAAAATAATGAAGGGGATGCTCAGGGTACAGTGGGTACAAAGGGTACACATGGGTACAGCAGGTTACAACACTGTAAGAAATGGATACAAGGGTTTAAAAGGCTGAAATTTTCTAAGTTAAAATTAAAAATAATGGAGCTGATGCTCAGGGTACAGTGGGTACAAAGGGTACACATGGGTACAGCAGGTTACAACACTATAAGAAATGGATACAAGGGTTTAGAAGGCTGATTCAGAAATTCTCTAAGTTAAAATTAAAAATAATGTAGCCGATACTCCGGGTACAGTGGGTACAAAGGGTACACATAGGTACAGCAGGTTACAACACTATAAGAAATGGATACAAGGGTTTAGAAGGCTGAAATTTTCTAAGTTAAAATTAAAAATAATGTAGCCGATGCTCAGGGTACAGTGGGTACAAAGGGTACACATGGGTACAGCAGGTTACAACACTATAAGAAATGGATACAAGGGTTTAGAAGGCTGAAATTTTCTAAGTTAAAATTTAAAATAATGTAGCCGATGCTCAGGGTACAGTGGGTACTAAGGGTACACATGGGTACAGCAGGTTACAACACTATAAGAAATGGATACAAGGGTTTAGAAGGCTGAAATTTTCTAAGTTAAAATTAAAAATAATGGGGCTGATGCTCAGGGTACAGTGGGTACAAAGGGTACACATGGGTACAGCAGGTTACAACACTATAAGAAATGGATACAAGGGTTTAGAAGGCTGAAAATTTCTAAGTTAAAATTTAAAATAATGTAGCCGATGCTCAGGGTACAGTGGGTACAAAGGGTACACATGGGTACAGCAGGTTACAACACTATAAGAAATGGATACAAGGGTTTAGAAGGCTGAAATTTTCTAAGTTAAAATTAGAAATAATGGAGCCGATGCTCAGGGTACAGTGGGTACAAAGGGTACACATGGGTACAGCAGGTTACAACACTATAAGAAATGGATACAAGGGTTTAGAAGGCTGAAATTTTCTAAGTTAAAATTTAAAATAATGTAGTCGATGCTCAGGGTACAGTGGGTACAAAGGGTACACATGGGTACAGCAGGTTACAACACTATAAGAAATGGATACAAGGGTTTAGAAGGCTGAAATTTTCTAAGTTAAAATTAAAAATAATGGGGCTGATGCTCAGGGTACAGTGGGTACAAAGGGTACACATGGGTACAGCAGGTTACAACACTATAAGAAATGGATACAAGGGTTTAGAAGGCTGAAAATTTCTAAGTTAAAATTTAAAATAATGTAGCCGATGCTCAGGGTACAGTGGGTACAAAGGGTACACATGGGTACAGCAGGTTACAACACTATAAGAAATGGATACAAGGGTTTAGAAGGCTGAAATTTTCTAAGTTAAAATTAGAAATAATGGAGCCGATGCTCAGGGTACAGTGGGTACAAAGGGTACACATGGGTACAGCAGGTTACAACACTATAAGAAATGGATACAAGGGTTTAGAAGGCTGAAATTTTCTAAGTTAAAATTTAAAATAATGTAGTCGATGCTCAGGGTACAGTGGGTACAAAGGGTACACATGGGTACAGCAGGTTACAACACTATAAGAAATGGATACAAGGGTTTAGAAGGCTGAAATTTTCTAAGTTAAAATTAAAAATAATGGGGCTGATGCTCAGGGTACAGTGGGTACAAAGGGTACACATGGGTACAGCAGGTTACAACACTATAAGAAATGGATACAAGGGTTTAGAAGGCTGAAAATTTCTAAGTTAAAATTTAAAATAATGTAGCCGATGCTCAGGGTACAGTGGGTACAAAGGGTACACATGGGTACAGCAGGTTACAACACTATAAGAAATGGATACAAGGGTTTAGAAGGCTGAAATTTTCTAAGTTAAAATTTAAAATAATGGAGCCGATGCTCAGGGTACAGTGGGTACACAGGGTACACATGGGTACAGCAGGTTACAACACTGTAAGAAATGGATACAAGGGTTTAAAAGGCTGAAATTTTCTAAGTTAAAATTAAAAATAATGGAGCTGATGCTCAGGGTACAGTGGGTACAAAGGGTACACATGGGTACAGCAGGTTACAACACTATAAGAAATGGATACAAGGGTTTAGAAGGCTGATTCAGAAATTCTCTAAGTTAAAATTAAAAATAATGGAGCCGATACTCCGGGTACAGTGGGTACAAAGGGTACACATGGGTACAGCAGGTTACAACACTATAAGAAATGGATACAAGGGTTTAGAAGGCTGAAATTTTCTAAGTTAAAATTTAAAATAATGTAGCCGATGCTCAGGGTACAGTGGGTACAAAGGGTACACATGGGTACAGCAGGTTACATTAAAAGAGTAGAAGATGATCTGGGTTTCTTCTCCTACCAGGGGAGTGGAGAGGAATACCAAAGTAACCAAGGGATTACGGCATTATAAGCAGGGAAAATCCCTGGTCCCCGGGTTTAAGGGACCACCCTGCTTTTTAAGAGGTCATTATACCTAGGCCCAAAGGCAGTTTTAAATGAATAAATGAATCTGGTGACACAGATAACACAAGTCAGTGTCCTATCATTAAAAACATGTTTTAAGTCATCCGCATGGGTATAAACAGCATTTCCATGGCAAAGTAACATCTGTGCATTGATTCAAACTAAGCCTATGATATCCCATTAGACCTAAAAGATCAATTGAAGTGGAGTCTGGTCTGGTTCTTCATTTAGTTAATTTCTGAACTGTCTTTATTACTATATGCTTTTGGGAAGTTGAGGGGAGTACTAAAACGAGTCATCGGCTTCTCAATAGAGAATAGTATACAATATAAACAAAGTAGTGTAAACAAAGCTTACTGGATCATTATGGAACGAAAGCTTGTGGGCTGACTTCATTTGTCAAAGATAAGCATATGTCGAATTGCACCAGTCATAATTATGACAAGTGTAAAACAGCTTAGTGGCAAGTGGAGTATTACTATATCAGTGAAAACAAAAAATAATATAGTAAAAAATAATCATTTAATTTAGATCTATCACTTTTACATTATGTCTAAGCAAAACAAATTTTAATAATTCAAAATCCAATTTTTAACAAAAAATCATGGACCTCATAAAAAAGGGGGGGGGGGGGAATTTTAAAAAGATGAATTGAGATTTGTTCAAGAAATGAAAACAATTTAAAACATGCCAAATTGGTTTTAAGTATGAGCATTTCAATAGTAGTTTTATCTTACTACAACATGACTAACACCGGCAAATTCCTTGCTGGTCAATTCAGTCCGGGGAGATCAGCCTGTTGAACCTTCCCCAGTCAAATGAAGTAACAAGCCCGGTTACCAAAGGTCAAACAGCGTATTTGATGTACACTGGCTAGACAAATGAAGTCCCACCTATGACTGTAACACTGACATATTTCACCAAGGCGTTTGTTTCATACTTTCTGTATACTTTACTGTATACATGATTGAAACAAATGCTAATATGACTTTTAAAGGTGGGTAGTAATTGTAGTTAATTTCAATATGTTGTTAATTTTTGTAGGAAATGGATAAAATTGCTACATAATTAAAAAAGAAACAATTCATACAGTAAATTATTTCTTCTCTCAATTAAACATACAAGTTCTACATGTTCTACCGGTGAGAACCGTGTCCAATTTCAGAGCAGATTTCTGACAGAGAAATAACATATGGTGGCAAAAAATACAAGAATTCGTGTATATTAGGCATCATACCAGCGGGACACCCAGATTGAATCTGTTTGCTGACTGCATTTAGTACAGAAACGCCGACTTTTTTACACGAAGAACGGATCATTTTCTCCCACTGTGACCTTCTCCGCTTAGTTGTAATCCAGATCAACAGAGCGCTTGAGTGCGTCGATTTACCCAAAAGGACCCAAAAGGACCCAAAAGGAACCCAAAAAGGACCCAAAAGGAACCCAAAAGGACCCAAAAGGAACCCAAAAGGACCCAAAAGGAAATCAAAAGGACTCAAATAAATATATTAATATACATTGAAAATTAATTATTTGAATTAAATTATAAATATTATATTATAAATTTACTTAAAAGTTGGCAAAAACATAGTTGCAACTTTTCTTAGAGAAATAACATACGACTTTTATTACACATCAAACACTAAATCTAGTCAGATATGCTTTAATATCTTTTAGCTGAAATTAACAAAGTACACTGTATTATTCTATTTCTCCCTTGTTTTACCATATCTTACTACATGTATATGATATTTGATAAGAAAAGAAATAAAGTTTTATTTAATGACATGTTTTAAGCATATGGTATAGGGGATGGGTGTATGTGGGGGGGGGGGGGGCTCCCACCCCACCCCAAACACAAACTTTACCCTCAAAAAAATAAAATATGAAAGTATTTATTATATATCCATTTATTCTCTTTATTTCAAGTCCTTTTGGGTCGTTCTTAATTTCCTTTTGGGTCCTTTTGGGTTCCTTTTGGGTCCTTTTGGGTTCCTTTTGGGTCCTTTTGGGTTCTTTTGGGTCCTTTTGGGTCCTTTTGGGTAAATCGACGCACCGGAGCGCTTTAATGGAACATCATGTACGTATAAATTTAAGAAAGCCGGATAAAATTGGTAATATAAATACGGCTTTATTAACCTTTTTACATCTTATAAGCTTAAATAGTTTGAAGAAAACATTTTTATGACACATTTGACGATATTTATTCGTGCTTGTATTGATTTTACTGATTAATAATTGACACAAATACGTTTTTATCCGGTTATTGCTATTTCAGTTGCAAGCGTAAATTCAACCCAGAATTATGATGGCAAAGAAGGATGCTTGAGTATTGTACAAAAAAGAAAATGGCATTTGCCATTTTCCTACTCTTTAGGTAAGGATTTTCAAACATTTGAAGTTAATAGACATTTTATTGAGGAACTGAATAAGGAAATACTGTATTGTGACACACAATATACATGTAGTTAGTAGCTAAAGACAGTAGTAGTTGCTAACCATTATTATCTCTCAGTCAATCATATACCACATGATCATGAGACACAAAGTCTATATACTATCACTTAAAATGTAATAGTATGATTTCTGCTAGGAGTCACAGATCTTTGACACACTGTAAGCAACAAGCCAACATTAAATTCCTTTGTAGCTCACTTTAGTCGGATCATTCATGTTTAATAATAATAAAAAAAAAATACACACCAAAATGACCAAATGTTGCGAAAAATGTTTTTCAAAAGGAGAAAAATGATTAGACATTGTAACACAGTGGTAAACAGGGGTGTGCAGTTACCATCGCTCGACGCCCGGCGCTACCAATTTTAGAGGTCGGGCTGTCGTATATCTATACTGCGTTAGCCCGTCGGGCTAGTAAATCTAAAACAAAGGTAAACGTATATTTAACTCGACTGAATTGATGTACAAGTTAACTTTTTTGTAATATGATAATCTTTAATTCGTTTTAACCTATGTGTATTGTGTGTTGCTAATGCCAGTCGTCCCAGTGACAATTGTTGTCGATAAAATAGGGAGAAGTACCTGACAATTACAAAGCACAAACTATTTTTTGTTTTATTTATTTCAACTAAGATTTTTTTTTTACCTTTGTTATACTTATCTTATACATGTATTGTTTTCGATAGTTAATCGGCTAGTGACTGGCAACCTTGGGCTAGTAACTTTGTTACTGCCACTAGCCTGATGGGCTAGTAACTTATTTTTGTAATTGCACACCCCTGGGTAAACATAAAAGGAAACAAAAATAGAATTAAGAGGGAGGAATGTAGGGTCAACTCCAATACAAGGGTATGTAGTCCCTATGCGGAAGCTTGTATTTATATAAAAGTAGTGATTCGGTTCTACTGTCGACCGGGGACAGTTGACAGTTGACATTTAATCATTTCTACTGTCAACCGGGGACAGTTGACAGTTGACATTTAACCATTTCTACTGTCAACCGGGGAGAGTTGACAGTTGACATTTAACCATCTCTACTGTCGACCGGGGACAGTTGACAGTTGACATTTAATCATCTCTACTGTCGACCGGGGACAGTTGACAGTTGACATTTAACCATTTCTACTGTCGACCGGGGACAGTTGACAGTTGACATTTAATCATCTCTACTGTCGACCGGGGACAGTTGACAGTTGACATTTAACCATTTCTACTGTCGACCGGGGACAGTTGACAGTTGACATTTAACCATTTCTACTGTAGACCGGGGACAGTTGACAGTTGGTTAGTCTCGCATTCAGAACTGTGATTAGGGTTAGTCTCGCATAAATAGCTGTGATTAGGGTTAGTCTTGCATAAATAGCTGTGATTAGGGTTAGTCTGGCATTTTTTAATGTGATTAGAGTTAGTCTGGCATTAATAGCTGTGATTAGGGTTAGTTTCGCATTAATAGCTGTGATTAGGGTTAGTTCTGCATTATTACCTGTGATTAGGGTTAGTTTCACATTAATAGCTGTGATTAGGGTTAGTTCCGCATTATTACCTGTGATAAGGGTTAGTCTCACATTAATACCTGTGATTAGGGTTAGTTTCGCATTAATAGCTGTGATTAGGGTTAGTTTCGCATTAATACCTGTGATTAGGGTAAGTCTAGCATTAATACCTGTGATTAGGTTAATTGTCACCAGTCGACAGTAGAACATATGCAAAGTGTCAACTGTCAACCATCGACCTGTCCCCGGTCGACACTAGAATATAAGGGAAGTGTCAACTGTCAACTGTCGACCTGTCCCCGGTCGACACCAGAACACAAGGGAAGTGTCAACTGTCAACCGTCGACCTGTCCCCGGTCGACAGTAGATAATACGAAAAGTGTCAACTGTCAATCGTCGACCTGTCCCTGGTCGACAGTAGAACATATGCAAAGTGTCAACTGTCAACTGTCGACCTGTCCTCAGTCGTCAGTAGATAATACGAAAAGTGTCAACTGTCAACCGTCGACCTGTCCCTGGTTGACAGTAGAGCATATGCAAAGTGTCAACTGTCAACCGTCGACCTGTCCCTGGTCGACAGTAGATAATACGAAAAGTGTCAACTGTCATGGGTGGTGGATGTCAGCTTGTGTAGCTCAGTCAGTAGAGCACCTGACTACAGTTGCAGGGATCCTGGATTTAAATTCCCTGTCCAGTCATACATCTTCTCCTTTCATATCATTATACATAATTAAAATCAAATGATCTGAATCTGCACTGTTTGAGAAACAGTAGCAGATACAGAAAATCTAGTTTTATAATATTGGATCATTGTGATAAAAATGAGTCATCCATGGCAGACAATGAACAGTCATTTAAATACAGCGGTCACTGGAACATTGTAATAAGAATGCATATAATGCAGACGCATCAACCTCTTCATAAAATTTGGTGGGGGTACAGAAGTAAAATTATATTTTTATATAAAAAAAATTATAATGGTATTGTATCAGATGACAAATGCATAGACTGGAAAATTGCCTTGGAAAAATAATTAAAATATACAACATTTATGACAGTAGCATGTATCATCTAGCTTCAATTTCACCAGTAACATTCTAAACATTATTTACACTATTAAGATTTGTTAATTTATGGGTTTACATTTGCTCTTAATTAAATTATATTTTTTCTGTTTGTAGCATTTCTGTAATAATATTGGTTGTTGAAAGTGCATGGCCAACGCAACACAAAATAAAAGAAGTTAAATTTCCATCTAATCTTGGTAAGTCATCCCTAGGTTCTATTAATTTGACCTTAATTTTGTAATTCAGAAAAGTTACAGTATCTCCTTGACCTCTTTGCTTAATTTTCATATATTTACAAATACTACCTCTGATGTTTTGATTTAAGAATGAAAAATAAGTAAGAGGATATACATAGTGTGTAAGAAGGCAGCTGAGCCTGATACTTGTACGATAAATTACACGTTTTTTAATACCTTGTTCAAATAAAGATTTGAGGTATATAGGAATCACTTTCTTCAGCTGTCTATCTCTGTGAAATTTGGTTCTGGCCAAAGCTTTTTAATGGTGATATATTAAAGAATTCATACTAAATATAATGACTGCTTATGACTTGGAAATGAGTTGTGACCTTGACCAGGATTCCAACAGTATCAAAGACACTGACAGATAAAATTTTGATGGAGAAACATGAAGCTTGTTCCTCTTAGAATGATTGCATATGACCTGATGGTCTGTCACAATCTTCACACAAGGTCATCACGGTCTGACATATATAACCAAGTTCAAGATCATTTTCAGTTAAATGTACATGTGTAATTCCTGTTCTGACCATATTATGCAATAGAAAAATGTTATAAGCCTAAAGGTCATACTCATAGATTGTGTTACCACGGTATGTAATGACTTTGATCCAACATCAATCTAACAAGTATAACACTGAAAAAAATGAATTAAATGTTTTAATAATTTTTTTTTTTTTTAGTTAAGCTGAACAAATCATGTCCCTCAAAGAAAGCAAAAGCTCTGACAGAATGTGAGAGGTGCAGTAAAGATGAACTGGTAAATATCTTAATATTTATCTTATGTTTATTGATTGTCATGAGGTTGTTTGGAAGAGTTCTCAGTGCTTTTTGGGAGCTAAACAAAAACAAAGGGCACCTATGATCTACCAGAGTAGATCATCGCCTCACAAAAAGAGCATATCTACCATGTCTACATGATAAATCAATCAAGGCACCATTCTACATCAATTCCAAAGCAAATTATGTCTTTTTAGGTCACCTGAGTCACTCAGGTGACCTATTGCTTTCCGTTTTCGTCCGTCGTCGTCCGTCGTGTGTCGTGTATCGTGTGTCGTGTGTTAACATTTGAACATTTTCAGCTTCTTCTCTGAAACCACTTGACCAATTTCAACCAAATTTGGTATACAGCATCTATGGGTGAAGGGGAACAAAAATTGTGAATTTCATGGTCCCCGCCCCCCTGGGGCCTGAGGGGTGGGGCCAAAACCACTAAAATTAGTGCAATCTTTAAAAATCTTCTTCTTTACTCCAGGACATCAAGCAGGCTAACTGTTGACATGAATGTAATAAGCATTGAGTCCTCTACCAAAATTGTGAAATTCATGGCCCCGGGGTCAGGGGTTCTAGTGCTAGGGTGGGGCTAAATAGGTTATATAGTGAAAATGCATTATTTCCTTAAAAATCTTCTTCTCTGCTCCTGGGTATTAAATAAACTAACTAAGTACATAGTTATGATGAGAAAGAATGCCTCTTCCAAAATTGTGAATTTCTTGGCCCTAGGGTCAGGGGTTCTGGTGTTAGGGCGGGGCTCTATTGATTATATAGTGAAAATGCATTGAATCTCTGAAAATCTTCTTCTCTGCTCTAGGGTATTAAATAAACTAGCTAAGTACATAGTTATGATAAGCAAGAGTGCCTCTTTCAAATTTGTGAATTTCATGGCCCCAGGGTCAGGGGTTCTGGTGTTAGGGTGGGGCTCTATTGATTATATAGTGAAAATGCATTGAATCTCTGAAAATCTTCTTCTCTGCTCTGGGGTAGTAAATAAACTAACTAAGTACATAGTTATGATGAGCAAGAGTGCCTCTTTCAAATTTGTGAATTTCATGGCCCCAGGGTCAGGGGTTCTGGTGTTAGGGCGGGGCTCTATTGATTATATAGTGAAAATAAATTGAATCTCTGAAAATCTTCTTCTCTGCTCTGGGGTAGTAAATAAACTAACTAAGTACATAGTTATGATGAGCAAGAGTGCCTCTTTCAAATTTGTGAATTTCATGGCCCCAGGGTCAGGGGTTCTAGTGTTAGGGCGGGGCTCTATTGATTATATAGTGAAAATAGATTGAATCTCTGAAAATCTTCTTCTCTGCTCTGGGGTATTAAATAAACTAACTAAGTAGTTATGATGAGCAAGAGTGCCTCTTCCAAATTTGTGAATTTCTTGGCCCCAGGGTCAGGGGTTCAAGTGCTAGGGCGGGGCTATATAGATTATTCAGTGAAAATGCATTATTTTTAAAAAAAAATTCTCCTCTGATCCTGAGTATTAAATAAACTAACTAAGTACATAGTTATAATGAGCAAGAGTGCCTCTTCCAAATATGTTAATTTCATGGCCCCTATGTCAGGGGTTTAGCTATTTGGTGTAAGGAGAGGGAGGCTCTACATTACATAAATTCTTTGAAAATCTTTTCCTTTGCTCCTGGGTATTATGCCAATGATCTAAGTATATATATATATTTATGATGAGGAAAGGTGCATCTAGCAAAATGGTTAATTTCATGCCCCCCTGGGTCAGGGGTATGGGGGGGGTACATAGTCTGAAAATAAATGAATGCTTTGAAATTTACTCATTAGTATTAATCAACCATATTTGATGAAATAACATTTATGATGATAAAATTTTGAAATATGTGGCCCCAGGGTCTATGGTTTCTGTGGGATGGGGTGCACAATTGCATGGTTTAGAATGGAAGTGCATTTTTCTCTTAGTTACTCTGATCTACTTATGGGTGTTAAGTGACTATCTAGTAAGCATTGCTAAGTGTATAATTATGATAAGCAGTAGTGCCTCTTTGCAAAATTGTGAATTTCATGGCCTCTGGTTTAAAACACAAACCAAATTCAATTGTTGGAAAGTTGTTACATGAAACTCAGGTGACCTATAAGGCCCGTGGGCCTCTTGTTTATTTTACACACACAAGGACAATGTTTATATAAATATTTTAATAAAAAAAGTGAAATTATTTAAAATGTATAATAAAATGTGTTTTTTTCTCTAAATAATTAAATGTTCAGCTCCTAGGAGTACATTCTATACTTTTTTTTAGGATTTCAGGTTTTAAAACAGTTAAACACATTAAAAAAAAACATTAGAAAAAATCCTAGAAAGCGCAATAGTGAATATGTTTTTAAATTGAAAATTGTACAGTGTATATCATTATGTTTTATATATATTTGGGAATCAGGAAATGAAGAATAACAGGAAATATATCACTGAATTGGCACTTGATTTCCCCACCTGTTAAATATTTAATGATCACAATTAAGCAACTCGGAAGTTTTTAAGGAAACTCTGATTGCATCTTTCCAAACATAACTGAACTCCCTATCAAATAAAATTGGGCATGGGAATACCATTCCCATCTAATTATATTAAAAAAGGACTTGTTTATGGTTTGATTGTGTAGATTTTCCCAGTCCTCATTTTCCTTTAAGTTAATATATAGTAATTAAACCAGCTACACTGAAGTTTTAGTCTTTTGTATTGCAAAACAAAAATTAAGTTGATAGCAAATACAAGGAACCATATAATATTTTTATGCGCCCGGATCGATAGATCCCGGGCGTATATTGTTTTTGTCCTGTCTGTTTGTCTGTTTGTCTGTTTATCTGTTTGTCTGTTTGTCTGTTTGTCTGTTGTCAACTTTAACCTTGGCCATAACTTTTGAACAATAAGAGATAGAGACTTCATATTTGGTATGCATACTCCACTAATAAAGTCCTTTCAAATGACATCAAGGTCAATGACCTTGTGACCTTGACTGTGACCTATATGCTAAAAATAGCTTTTTCCACTGTTTGTCATAACTTTTTAACCATAGGAGATAGGGACTTCATATTTGGTATGCATACTCCACTAATAAAGCCCTTTCAGTTGACAACAAGGTCAATGATCTTGTGACCTTGACTGTGACCTATATGCTAAATATAGCTTTTACACTTTTTGCCATAACTTTTGAACCATAGGAGATAGGATCTTCATATTTGGGATGCATACTCCACTGATTAAATTCTTTCAAATGACACCATGGTCAATGACCTTGTGACCTTGACTGTGACCTATATGCTAAAAATAGCTTTTTACACTTTTTGCCATAACTTTTGAACCATAGGAGATAGGAACTTCATATTTGGGATGCATACTCCACTGATTAAGTTCTTTCAAATGACACCATGGTCAATGACCTTGACTGTGACCTATATGCTAAAAATAGCTTTTTACACTTTTGGCCATAACTTTTAAACCATAGGAGATAGGGACTTCATATTTGGGATGCATACTCCACTGATTAAGTTCTTTCAAATGACACCACGGTCAATGACCTTGTGACCTTGACTGTGACCAATATGCTAAAAATAGATTTTTTGAACTTTGTTGCCGCCGGGCGCATAGTGTTTCACAAACACATCTTGTTAAAATGATTGTAATGTATACTGATCTTCCCAAAAATTAAAAAAAGGTGTTAATTATCCCCAAATCTAACCCCCACCCCCTCCTTCCAATCCCTAATAGTTATGTGAGAAGTTTGTAACATCTTGCCCATTATGTATTTTCTTTTTAAGGAAAAAATCTTAATATATTTTATACATAAAACAAAACTAGGGCTAATTGTAACGGGAACCGTTACAGATGTTCCCCAAACGCTCCCCAACTCCCTTTTGTGTCATATTTTCTGTAAGCTTCATTAAATAAGACAAACGCGATACATTTTAGACTTTAACAAAGTTTTCCCAGAAGTATTCAACTTCAGCATTGCCCGCATGCGCATTTGAATGCATGTGCGTAATGACCATATTATCTTGTCTACACTATTAATATATTTTGATATACTAAATATTACAGCATTTAATCCAAAAATATGTTTAATCTAGTGTATTTGCAATTTTACTCATTTCACGTGCACGCACTTGCATGCATGTGCATGATGATCATACCCTTTTGTAGGAGTTTATAATGTCTATCTATGTTCTGAATACCATCCTGTTTGGTTGAAAAACAAGGGAGTTATAGCCATTTAAAGTTTAAGCCAATCAGATTGCAGCGCACGTGCATGAGCGTGATTTGATGAAAATTATCATATAACTTATTGTAGTACATTCTTAAGTATATATATATTTTAGATTTCATAGCATTTCAACAAAAAAACAGAAAAGATATTGAGATTTTTGTTTCAGCCAATCAGAACGAAGCGCACGTCTATGTACGTGCATATATGTGCATGACGAAGATACCGTCCTGTAGGAGTTCATAATGTCTGTCTATGTTCTAAATCCCATCCTGTTTGGTTTAAAAACAAGGGAGTTATAGCCATTTAAAGTTTAAGCCAATCAGATTGCAGTGCACGTGCATGCGCGTGTTTTCATGAAAATTGTTATATATCATATTGTAGGACATCCTAAAGTATGCTTAAGTTTCAAATTTCATAGCATTTCGTCAAAAAACAGAAAAGATATTGAGATTTTTGTTTCAACCAATCAGAGCGAAGCGCACGTGCATGCGCATGCGTTCGTGCTAATTTGACAGTGTCATATTATCTACACTATTAATATATCCTTATATGATGAGATTCAAATCATTTTATTAAAAAATGTAAAAGTTATGGCTATATTAAGTATATCCGTCATTTCACTCATTTCACGCGCACGCACGTGCATGCGTATGCGCGCAAAATAACCTTCGTTCCGCACACCTACACTACACACCTATTAACCCTAAAAAGGTTTTAGCTCAGTTGGGTGAACAGTTTCTGAGAACACTCGCGGACAAAAAAAGTACCGGAGAACAAATAAGAAAAAAAATAATAATAACTAGTGCTAATTGTAACGGGAACCGTTACAGATGTTCCCCAAACGCTCCCCAACTCCATTTTGGTGCCATATTCCCTGTAAGTTTCATTAAATAAGACAAACTCTGTGCATTTTTGACTTTAAAAACGTTTTTCCCAGAAGGATACCAATTATATTCCATTTTTAGCATTTTAATTCCACTAGTTCCATGTGCGTGCGTGCTTGCATGTCCATGATGGCCATACCTTCTTGTAGGAGTCCCTTATATCTATCTATGTTCTAAATCCCATCCTGTTTGGTTGAAAAACAAGGGAGTTATAGCCATTTCAAGTTTCAGCCAATGAGAGTGCAGCACACGTGCATGTGCGTGATTTCATGATTTTTTCTATATCATATTGTAAGATATCCTAATGCATTTCTATGTTTTAAATTTCAAAGCATTTCGTCAAAAAACAAAGGAGATATAGCCATTTAAAGTTTCAGCCAACCAGATTGCAGCACGTGCACATGCGCATGCTTTCATGAAAATTTTGATATATCATGCTGTAGATCTTCATAATGTAGGACTATGTTAAAAATTTCGAAGGATTACGACAAACAACAAGAAAGATATTGAGACTTTAGTTTCAGCCAATCAGAGCGAAGAGCACGTGCATGCGCGTGAGATCTTGCTATTTTGACCATGCCGTCTTGTCTATACTACTAATGTATCCTTACATTAAGAGTTTCAAAAAAATTCATCAAGAAATAGAAATGTTACGGCTTCATCAATTATATTGGTTATTTCACATGTTGCACGTGTGCGCTTTTTCCAGCACACGCGCATGTACGTGCTTTCATGAAAATTCTTATATATCATGCTGTAGATCTTCATAATGTGTGACTAAGTTCGAAATTTCAAAGGATTATGACTTAAAACAAGAAAGATATTGAGACTTTAGTTTCAGCCAATCAGAGAGAAGCGCACGTGCATGCACGTGAGATCTTGCTATTTTGATCATGTCATCTTGACTATACTACTAATATATCCTTACATTATGAGTTTTAAGACTTTTCATCAAAAAATAGAAGTTACGGCAATATCCATTATATTGGTCATTTCACGTGCTGCACGTGCACGCTCTTGCAAGCACGTGCGCGCAAAATGACCTTCGTTCGGCAACTCTACATAACATGCCTACTAACCCTAAAAAGGTTTCACCTAAGTCAGATATGTTGTTTACAAGATCACTCGTGGACAAAATTTTCCCAGGAAGAAGAAAAATAATAATAAGAATAATAATAATAAGAAACAGAGTAAAAACAATATGTTCCCCAACTTCGTTTGGGGAACATAATTACGTATATACATGTAGTAGCTATTTTATTTTATTTGCCATTGCAGCGAAAATTACAACCAGAGTGCCAAGAAACAGGATTTAAACAAAAGATACTGTGTGATAACAAAGATACATTTTTCCAAAAGTAAGTGATTGTTTTTTTTGTTTTTTTTTTTGTTGCAGGTTATTATACAGCATGTATTATCATACAAAAAATGTTTAATGGATTTTTTTTGTCAGTAAATTTTTATCATGCACAAACATATCATGGTAAAACATATCATTCCATCATAATAATAGAAATTTCATCATTTGACATGATTTGATTAATGACTTTTTATGCTATTAAATAGTATATCTCTTTTTCTTACAGTTGTGAGATTACACCCTATATGGATGAAAGGAATTTCTGGATTTTCCAAGCAGTGTCATGTACAATATTTGCTGTGACATATTCATTGGTTCGAGTGAGACAAAAGAAACTAGATGGACAATTAATGGACAAAATTAATAGACAGATTGCATCTGGTATATGAAAATTATATTTGTTCAAAGTATGTTTCTTATTTATTAAATCTCATGTTTGAAATTTTATTATTTGCATTATATCAGTGTGATTTAAGTCTAATTGCTAAAACATCTACTCAGTATTTTTGAAGAAAAATTTATATATTCAGGTACACTTGGTACCAAATTAAATGCATTTTTATATAAATCTTATTTCATTATACACATGACTTTTCAATTTAATTATTTTGTCCTTTAAAATCATGGTTATATTAAATTTTGAAAACTTAAAATTAAAATTAAAATTTCATTGTGTGTAGTCAAAAGCAAAGCAAGTGTATGAGGCATCTTAACTAGATGCCAAATCGAGGTGGTATCCTTCTTTATTTTCATACTAGTATCTGAACATTAGCCATGACCATTTTGACATGACTTTTAATAAAGACCATGACAAGTTTCAATGTCATCTCAACAACATACTTGAGTTGAGATTTTATAACTGTCATACTGATCAACAACTTGAAAATTAATATACTTTTGAGGGCATTATGAATATGGAGAAATTAGTTGGGAAAATGTGAAATTGTTTACAAACCATATCTTTGATGAAAATGAGTTCAATGAATGTATAGTTTGAAGGTCAAAACTGGGCTACTGCATGATCTCTGCATCATAAAAATGTATCCAGAATACGAATAAAATTCATTTGATTTGATGAATATATTTATTCCAATTACAAGAATAAATAATTATACTATTGTACACGACCTTCAATTTTGGATGCGCTAAATAACGGGCGTTTCGTGAATAACTGTTAATTTTACGTAAAAATTAGCGGTGACTTTAACGGATGCGTTATTTTAAAGATGCTTTGTGAATAAGGTCCCAGGTCAATGTTACTGCATATTAATGTCTAATAGTTGATGTAAATGCATTGTTTTTTTTTTAATAAAAATTTTGAAAAACTATATAGAGTTAACGTAATGCTCTGTCTAGATAGTTTGTCTTATTACAAGTAACTTTTGTAAATTAAGCTTAAACGCCACGAGGAGCGGCGGTTTTAGGAAGCAAAACAAGCTCAATTTCCCTGAGTGCCGAGTAGTGCTCTAAATTTGAAGCTCTCGCCAGTTTATGGCGAAGTCTCTATAGATACGAGTGAAAAAAAATGGAACTGGACGTAAAACAACATAAAGTCATTATAATTGATATCCTCTTGGGACAGCCGTTATTTATTTTTAGCTCTTCTGAGCCAAAGGCTCAAAGAGCTAATGCTATGGCCATTTGTGCGGTGTGCGGTGTGCGTTAACTTTTTAGAATATGGGCCATAACTCAAGAACCCCTTGGCCAATCAGTGTCAAATTTGTCACAGGGTATCCTTGGCCCAAGGGCTACCATTTATACCAAAATAAGGGTTGGGACCCTAAAACAAGGGGAGATAATCAGGAAAACAAAACCAAAAGTACTGGTTGCTAAAAAATCTTCTTCTCCAGAACCACCAGGCAGATTTTCACCAAACTTACATACAAGGATCAGGATATGTTGAAGATTAAAAATTGTTCAAGGCATGACCCTGGGGCAAAGGGCTGGTCTCAAGGTCACTTCAAAGTTGACCTAAATTTACAATTAATAAAAATGTGTATATTTTGCTTACTATGAGGACTAGGATCATCAAATCTTGTAAGTTGATGCATCTTACGACTTCACATCATGTTAACTCAAAAGTAGGTCAAGGTGACCTACTTTTTAAATTTTGCGGGGATTTGTTTTCAAATTGATTTGAAGGCATATTTTGGACACTTTAAGGCCTATGATCATCAAACTTTGTCAGTTGATGTATCTTGGGTCTTCGAACACTGTCAACTTAAAAGTAGGTCACCGTGACCTACTTTTTGAACTATGTGACTTATCCTTTTAAAAACATTAAATCCCATTATTTCAGACACTGTGAGGTTTAGAAACATCAAATCTTGTACTTTGATGCATCTTGGGACTTTAAAACATATTTATGAAAAAGTAGGTCACTGTGACCTACTTTTTGAATTTTGCTGACATTTTTTTTCAAATTGTTTAAATCGCAAATTTTGATTACCTTCAGACCTACAATCATCAAACTTGGTCAGTAGATGCATCTTGGGTCTTTGAAAAATGTCGACCAAAATATAGGTCACGGTGACCTACTTTCGACATTTTATGGCTTTATTTAAGTATCTTAGATATTTATTGGCTTAGAATCATCAAACTTTGAGAGTTGATGCATATTTAGTTTTCGGAGAGTGACGAACCAAAAAGTAGGTCACGGTGACCTACTTTTGACATTTTATGGCTTTATTTAAGTATCTAGAGTACTAATTGGCTTAGAATGATCAAACTTTGTGAGTTGATGCATCTTGGGTTTTCGGAGAGTGACGACCAAAAAGTAGGTCATGGTGACCTTCTTTTGACCTTTTGTGACTAAAATTAAGTATCTCTGGTACTTATTGATCTAAAATGATCAAATTTTGTCAGTTGATGCATCTTGGGTCTTCAGAGATTGTCGACCAAAAATTAGGTCACAGTGACCTACTTTTGACATTTTATGGCTATATTTTAGTATCTCAGGCACTTATTGGCTAAGAATCATCAAACTTTGTCAGTTGAGGCATCTTGGGTTTTCGGAGAATGTCGACCAAAAAGTAGGTCACGGTGACCTACTTTTGAATATCTCAGGTATGTATTAGCTTAGAATCATCAAACTTGGTCAGTTGAGGCACCTTAGGTTTTCGGTGAACGTCGACTAAAAAGTAGGTCACTGTGACCTACTTTTGACATTTTATGGCTATATTTAATTATATCTGGTACTTATTGGCTCGGAATTATCAAACTTTGTCAGTTGAGGCATCTTAGGGTTTCATTGAATGTCCAACAAGAAGTAGGTCACGGTGACCTAATTTTGAATATCTCGGGTACTTACTGGCTTAGAATCTTCAAATTTTGCCAGTTTAGGCATTTTTGGTTTTTGAATAACGTCGACCAAAAAGTAGGTCACCGTGATCTACTTTTGACATTTGATGGCTATATTTAATTATCTCTGGTACTAATTGGCTTAGAATCGTCAAACTTTGTCAGATGATGTATCTTGGGTTTACAGAGAATGTTGACCAAAAAGTAAGTCATGGTGACCTACTTTTGAATATCTCAGGTACTTATTTAATTAGAATCATCAGTCTTTGTCAATTTATGTATCTTGAGTCCTCAGAAAATTTCAATCAAAAGGTAGGTCACTGTGACCTACTTATGGTATTTTATAATTATAATATCTTCAGTCTTAACTTGCTAAATATTATCAAACTTTGTAAGTTGATGCATTTTGGGTCTTATGATACTAATAGAGTTGGAGGCTTCTAATAGAAGTGATAGATTGTACAATTTATCAGAAGAGCGATTCAAGGCCCTTGGGCCTCTTGTATAATGATTTTATTCCCTTTTATCAAATAGAGCTCTATGCAAGTTTGGGTGAACTTCACTTCGTAGTTCTTAAGAAATAAAATTATATTTGTAGAATATTTGCATAAATTCATTTCAACTGCTAAACATTAATGTAAAAAAAATAGATGCAAAGACATGTTTGCATTCTACTTCTTTTTTTTTTTTTTTAATATTTTATTGATCACCCAGTTTAAATGGCCAAGGGACCATTGGATACTATACAACCAATCACCATGATGGCATAAATTTGATAAGAGGTTCGCGTCTTTCTTGTAAATGCCTGCTTTTGTAACTGATAACTCACAAGTTGTTTGATTAAACTCATTTTATCGCAATTTCAAACAAGAAATTGCTCTTATCCAGATTTTTTTTTACCATCCATGACTTAGATTTACCCCTATTCCTAATGGGACAAACAACCAAAAAAACTGAACTAACGTTTTTTTTTATTCATTTGGCATTCTCAACGGAGGGAAAAAATACTTTTGTACATGACTATGAATATTCTGAGCGTTTTGTTTTAAAACATGACATGTGATCACATTAAAAAAATGTTCCTCTTTCCCGTTCTTTGCGAAAAGGCATCATGGTTTTAGTAAAGATGATTCATAGTATATCTAAATGTAGCAAGATGTGTTTGTGAAACACTGATAACCCGTATGACAACATAGCGAAGGTTTTTAAATTTTCTCAAATGCAAATCAAACATGTTGATACCCAAAGTAAGGCCTTCTCACAAGAAATATAAATGTGAAATATAAAACCCTAGCACCACCTTTTCAAAATTTTTGGACAAGGTTAACGCTTTTTAAAGGTATGTCAAACTCGGGGTCAAGGTCAAAGGGCCAAGGTCGTTGGTTTCTAAAGAAAGGCCTTGTCACAAGGATTACATATGTGAAGTATGAAAGCCCTAGCCCTTACCGTTCAAAGTTATGGACAAGATTAAAGTTTTTGAAAAGTACACCAATCTCCGAGGTTAAAGGGTCAACATTGTTGGTATCCAATGGAAGGTCTTGTGACAAAGAATACACATGTGAAGTATGAAAGTCCTAGCACCAACCGTTCAAAAGTTATGGCCAAGGTTAAAGTTTTTGAAAAATAGGTCAAAGGGTCAAAGTTGTTGGAATTAAATGAAAGGTCTTGTCACAAGAATACATATGTGAAGTATGAAAGCCCTAGCCCATAATGTTCAAAAGTTATGGCCAAGGTTAAAGCTATTTTCAAATATAGGCCAAAGTTGTTGGTATCCGATGGAAGGTCTTGTGACAAAGAATACATTTGTGAAGCATGAAAGTCCTAGAACCAACCGTTCAAAAGTTATGGCCAAAGTAAAAGTTTGGAATTTGTTGTAAAAGTGACGTGTTTCAAACTCCAAGATCAAGGGGTCAAATTTTGGTGGTACCCAAAGAAAGGTCTTGTCACCAGGAATACACCCGTGAATCATGAAAGCCACAGTCCCTCTCAGTCAAAAGGTACGGGCAAGTTTAAAGTTTTTGCGGACAAACAGACAGACGGACGGACAGGGCAAAAACTATATACCCCCGAAACTTCGTTTAAGGGGGCATAAAATACATCAACAATTAACCTTAAAGATAGACAACTTGACACAGGAATATATATTACTGAGTATATGTATGCATAGATATCAAGGTAAGTGGAAAAATATTTCGGTTATTTCCCGATAAAGAGAAAAGCACTTTTAATAGTTTAAGACGTCAATGACCCCCTTAAATATACCCGAAAGACGCTATTGGCTTACACCTTAGTTTGGTTATAGACTTGCTAAAAATATACACATGACCTAAAATTTAAGCCAATAGTAAGGCGGGTTTAAATCAAAACAAGGAAGTAAACGGGGGCTTAACAATTTGTTCATCTACATGCATGGAGGCAAGGTGCTCTACATTCTAAAGACTCACGTGAGGTAAAATTATTTTGCATACATTTAACAATTTTAAAAGTCGTTTTTAAAATTAATTCGTTATATTTTCTGTATTGAAAAATTGCATGGATAATTGAAAGAGAATTGTTGCTAAGCTGAATTAGATAGACATTCTTTTTAAAAAAAACAAATGCTGACATGTATGTTTATTACATGGTACAATACCTAACATTGCCTTATATGTATGGCTCTATGAAAGTACAACTACAAAGTTTTAATTTTAAAGGGTCTGATTTAAAAAAAAACCTCTGAACGTAAAACTTGAAATCCTTTATTTTCTTCCTTACCTGAGGATAACAATCGGTTTTTATGTAAAAATTCTCTGGTTAAAGTGTGTTTTTCCTTTTTTTTTTTTCGAAACCTATTAACATTCCTTGGTGAATGTGAAGAGGAAGGAAGTGCTTATTCATTAATTCAAAAAAGGTTGCTTTTCATCACATGCAATTGAATAGTTCTATGATGTGTCACACAATCGTATAAAACCGTACATGATTTGACATGTAAAGTTTCTGAACATAGTGAAAGTTAATGCATAGATGTAAACACTGTGATGATATTTGCAGTATCAAAAGCCAAGTTGTTTTAAACAAAGACACTTGACCTTACTTACGTTTCTTTTATTTATAAAAAATATAAATATACAACCATCTAACAATTCACGTGAATTATTAAGTATAGGGGGATATTTTAATTATATATTTAAAGAAAAGTTATAAACGTCTGGTGCCTGTAGTTTTAAAGTATAAAATCAAGAACATACATGTACTAATTATATTTATATATATATTTTAGGTGATGATGAAAATGGCAGATCATCTTTATATTATTTACATCATCAGCACACTGTTTGTTCCCATAGTAAACTCAAATCCGTGTGACCCTTGCCAGTCAACAAATGTTATTGATCTCTCGGGTTGTAATTTCTACACCTTATCTGAGGCAATTAACAAATCATGCAGTGCCGCCAGAAGTGCACAAACTCTGAATTTAAACGGAAATTTCATCACAAACATTTCGAGCAGTGACTTGAAAATGCCGGATAGCACTAGCTATTTCTGGCAGCTCAGTACTATTAATATAAGTAATAATTCAATTCATCATATCGCTGAAGACGCTTTCTCTGCATTATTCGTTCTGGAACATTTAGACCTTTCGAACAATAAGATGAAAGAAATAGACAATGGGATTTTGCAAAATAAACCTGCATTAAGGACTGTTGATTTTTCGTACAATCATATAGATTTTATTGGACCACATGTGTTTACTACATACCACTACGCTCTTAAGGAGGTTTACCTTACACATAACAAACTTGTGTCCATGGAACCGTGGCCATATATACCACCAACTCTGAGAAAATTTGATGTTTCTTACAACCTCATCGTAAACTTTACTAACAGAATGAACTGGACATACAACTTGGAAGAACCTTACCACGCAAGCGCAGATCTACGCCACAACCAGTTTACACTTTGGGATGATGGCTTCTTTCAACAATACAATCTTAAAAGTAAAGATTTTTACACCGACTTTGTAACATATAACGTAGACTTGCGAGATAATCCGTGGTTTTGTGACTGTAAACTTTATAATTTTTCAAGGAGATACCAGAATTCATTCTTTAAACATGCAGATTCAAATTTGATCGAAGTTAAATGCGAAAGTCCACCAAATTTAAAAGGGAAATCTTTTGTCGAGGATGTTGATTTGAGCGATTTGATTTGTAACGTCACCAAAGACTGCCCACAAAACTGTTTATGTCAGGACAAGCCAGATGATAATATGTTTCATGTCAATTGTAATAATGGACGCCATACAAGTTTACCAAATCAATTACCGGAAAACAGATACAAAAGACTTAAATTGGAAATGAATAATAATAATGTCAAGACATTATCTAGTAGAAATTATACATCTTTTGTCACTGAACTCTCCATGTCCGGAAATGGACTTCAGGTGGTTGAGAGTGGAGCGATAGGAGAAATGAAAGATCTGAAATATTTGAATCTGGAAAGCAATCAATTGCAGAGCATTCCAGAAAACATTCAGTATCTCATTCGATATGAAGAAACAGAATTAAGTCATAATCCTTTCAAATGTACATGTGATATGGTTTGGATGGCAGAATGGATTAATTTTGCCCCCGAAGACAATCCAAATCGTGATATACAATGTACTTATGAAAAAGACGACGTTTACAAGATTCGTGAAGTAACAGAAAGGTTGCTCAACTGCACGTATGATGTTGCTATAGGACTGACAATCGGCTTTGCAATTTTGCTTACATTAGTTATTGTTGCAGTTATCTGGGCTAAACGATGTCCTTATGAAACCAAAGTTATCCTATACAGGTTTTTTCGATATCATCCATGGGACAAGTACCGCGTGGATAGAGAATTGGTCGCAGAATATGACGCATATGTGTCATTCGATGACAATAATATCCACATTCGCCAGTGGGTGCTTCGAAAATTTGTGAAACGACTTGAAGAAGAAAAACCCTGCTACAAGTTCTTTGTGCCCATCAGAAACCTGATTCCCGGGGAAGATAAAGCAGACGGCATCATAAACAATATGGAGAAAAGCAAAAGAGTGATAATTATTCTCTCCGACAAATATGACGAAAACGAGTGGTGTAAATTCGAGTGCCAGAGAGCCGAAATTCTGGAATTGAACAATGGAAGAATCATCTTCATAAAATATCACCCGGAAGCCGATGATATGATAGAAAACGAACCTTGGAAGTCTCGAGTGAAAGGTCGGAAGGTGTTTTCCCCAGGGGAGAAGAAAAGTGAGCGCAGATGGTTCTGGGGGAAAATTAAATACGAGTTACCTACACGATAAATTAATATCATAAGTGCACTTTCATTTTGTACATAAAAAGCGGTTTCATCAGTGTTTCACATTATACTCATTGAAATCCGTCCCATTAATACAAAATGTTTCTGATGCTATAAAACACTGTTAAACATGATTTTATTTTGTTGCCTTGTATTTTATGCACAGTGTTTTTTTGTAAGTCCTACATGCTTTGATACTTTAAGCGTAACTGCCAGTTTTCATGTATGAGATACTTTTGAATGATGTTTCCTTTCAAAACGTTCTCAAGGCCAAGATCTGGTCAATAAGTTTTTATATTTATTTTTTAATGCTTAAACATTTTATGACGTCATAATTTAAACTAGCTTTTTTCCACACTTTATTGTAGATAAAGATTTCATGATGGATCAAATTATGTAGAAATATAGTATTTCCAAGAAATTTAATATCAGTTCTCGAAACGTGGAAGTACATGTAGGTCCAATATCTTTGTTTAATTTAATTACTATTTGAAACAGTGAGTCAGACTCAATATTGGAAGCCTGGAGGAAAAAAATGTTATTTCAGATATTATTAAAGCTGATTGACATAAGTCTTTAACGCAATTCTTATTGATGTAGATAAATGTTATTTATATCCAGTTATAAAATAACGACCATATTTGACAATGCATGGCTC
>NW_026940796.1:45000-123648 GCF_032062105.1 Saccostrea cuccullata
AAATCCTTTACTTCTAAGTAAAAAAGACATGTATTAAGAAATTATATTTTGACTATTAGTATTTCATTTAGTCAGAAACCAGACAAGAATCCCTAAATAATTGCAATTTGGTTTTTCAAATACACTTTCACATTAATCGAAACTGTAGAGAAAACTAATGAGCTGTACAAATTTAAATAATGTTTTAATATATTAGATGTATTAAACTGAAAATAATATAAGGGAAAGATTCAGCATTCCTCTGTTAACAGAGTCCAAATATGGCTTTAAAAATCTCAAAGAGACCCTAAACAAATAAACAATCTCATACACAATTTTGGTGTAATTAATTAATGCATATGATTTTCCCAAATTAAGATTTGTTTTTATTACAATGTCAACAATGTCAAGTATACTATTTGGGCAATATTTTACAGCAACGACCTTCCGTTTTGACAATGATATAAAAAAAATAATAAAAGTTTGCTAGAGATATATCTTTATTAATGAAGTAAATGTATACTTAAATAAAACCCCCTGATTTATCTTTTTCTTGAAATTGATATCTTCTACCGCGTTTTTTAAATTTTTGATTTGAAATATTAATGTTAAACTTATAGGATGTAAGTAATCTGTCTAAAGAGTTTTTTGATAGGGGAAGAAAGTGATGAGAAAGGGTGAGCTTGAGGGGAATATCTTGTTTGGGGGTATTATGTGTACATTTGTCCAAATGGATCAAAAGTATGACATGTACATTTACATATACGGTTAATGCTGAGGAACAGTAGGAAAACTATATATTCTTCTGTCTGGAGCAATTCTAGCGAAATAAGAAGTAGATTACAAGATCATTACGGAATTTACCCAGCTGAGAAAGAAGGTAGCAGTAATTTCTTTGTCCATGGCACCTGATCCAAGCTTTGATGTTTCTAAAGGTACTTATTTGTTTTGATCCCAATATGTATTGTTTTAATGGATTTTGAATTTGATTACATTTCGTTTTCTCCAATTCATATGCAATGTTCAAGTACTGCTTCAACTATACAGTTTCCTTCAAGGGTGGAAATTCTTCAAAACCTTTCGTCAGTTTTGAATATATTTTTAAAATTTTATTAGCAATCAAATTTGGATTTAAATACTACTCCCATCTCCCCTACGTAATTCCTTCAACAGAATCAGAGAAAATGTAAGCTTACATCTCTTGAACAAAGTAAGAATAGTTCTAAATTAAGAACATGTAAATGATAAGCATTAACAAAACACGTGACCACTTTTTCCATATCTACCTCTCTATTCCGTATGACATTTAAGAATTTACTTTTTTAATAGTATGATACTGTAAATGTATGGCAAGCCCTTTTAATATTTATTCGTGAAACAAAATTTTCTTTCAATAAGATAGATATCTCTTAAACATAGAGATATCTCTTTAGCTTATAGAGATATCTCTTTGACGAATAGAGATATCTTTAAAACTTAGAGAGATATCTCTTTTACTTAAAGAGATATCTTTTTAAGCTAGAGAGATAAAAATGCTAAAAGTTTAATATCCAGGAAAACGAAAGTAAGCATAAAACTTCCAATTCAAAAATATCTCTTTCCCATAGAGATATCTCTTTAAACTGAGAGATATCTCTTTAAGTTGGAAGATATCTCTATTTATAAAGAGATATCTCTCTAAAATGAGAGATATCTCTATAATTTTAAGATAAACTTCATTTTCTAAATAAATAGCAAAAGTGCCTGTCATATAAATGTATTATATTTAACATGTATTATATCTGGTGGAAATTGAATTTTGAACAAGTTAGCAGAGTACTTAGCGCATCTCGTAATGTTATTCTTTTTATGTGTATGTGAACTTTAATAATTGGAAGTTGTTTTCCACCAAATGCATACATTAATTTGATTAAAAACCCTAAGTCAAATCATATAAATTATGTACGTTCACAGTAATTGTAATAACAACCTTTAGACGGTTAATTATCATTGTAAATGGTTTTGGTGTTCCTTTTGGATATTGAAGAGTATGTATATGAAAATAGATGGTTTAATGTACCCAGAAAGTGAAAAGTAAATATTTGTATGAACCTTTTCATGTGCGATAAGAAATTTCATCTGTCAATGCTAAAATATACACCTGTCTGACGGATTAAAAATATGCAAAGCCAATGGATAAGAACAAGGAAGAAGTTGGACTCATTCTGCCTACCTTTCTGGAAGAGTAAAGATTTTTTTCACCTTCCATTGCTGATGTGAGGTAAAACCATTATTCCTGTACGTATATATTATATTTATTTATGTATCATAACAGTAATTTAAAGATTTTCAAATATCAAATTATTCTTTAAAAAAAACTTCATTTCTGAAATTTTCAGTAAATAAAGTACATATTAATAGGAAGTAGGAGCTTCAAAACGTATGTAATGAATTATTTTTAGGCATTTTTAACACCCTCTTAAAATTCAAATCTCACATGTATATGTCTTTTTTTCTTTATTTGTCAAAAGTTAAAAAAAGTTCTGGTATTTGATCAGATGCAACCTTTTAGCATATCTTAATTCTCGAATATTATTATTTTTTCCAGGATATCAGAATAAAAAAAATGAATATTCATTAACACGATTTTTCTGAAGTTTTCAAACGCGTGACCAATCCCTTGGTATCAGTTAATAGACAGCAGACAATATAAAAGTAATATGTGCTGCATCATGTGTATTATACATGGATAGGCATACAATTAATTAAAGTTCATGCTTAATTGTACTTTAATCTTTTTTAGATTATAAAAATGGCAGACTACCTTAACATCTTTTTCATCATCCTTACAATGTTTGTATCGATAGTGACTTCAAACCACTGTGAACCTTGCCAGTCCACAAATATCATAGACCTGTCGGATTGTAACATCCACAGTCTATCAGAGGCAATAAACAAATCGTGCACTTCAGCACGAAGTGCCCAAATTCTGAATTTGAACGGAAATTTTATAACAAACATTTCAAGTGACGACTTTAAAATGCAGGATAACACTGGATATTTCTGGCAGCTCAGTGAACTTAAAATAAGTAATAATTCAATTTATCATGTCGACGAAAATGCATTCTTGACGTTGCTCGTTCTTGAGTATTTAAATCTCTCGTATAACAATATGAAAGAGTTAAACAATGGGATTCTGAAAAATAAACCTGCTTTAAGGACTGTTGATTTCTCTTACAATCAGATAGATATTATTGGGACACAAGTTTTTACTAAACATCACTACGCTCTAAAAGAGGTTTACCTTACACATAACAAACTTGTGTCCATGGAACCATGGCCATATATACCACCATACTTGTTGAAGTTTGATGTATCGTACAATCTTATCATGAATTTCACTAATAAAATGAACTGGACATACGACTTGGAGGAACCTTACCAAGCAAGTGTAGATCTTCGTCATAATCAGTTTACATTTTGGAATGATGGCTTCTTTCAGCAATATAATCCTACTGATAAGGAATTTTACAATGATATTGTAACATATAACGTAGATCTGCGAGATAATCCATGGTTCTGCGACTGTAAGCTTCATGAAGTTTCAAGGAGATTACAGAAGTCCTTCATTAAATACTCAGATTTAAGATTTGAAGTTAAATGCAATGGTCCACCGGAACTGCATGGAGAATCTATTGCCGATGTTGATTTGAGCGATTTGATTTGTAATGTCACTAAAGACTGCCCACAAAATTGTTTATGTCAGGACAAGCCAGATGACAATATGTTTCATGTCAATTGTAATAATGGAGGCCATACAAGTTTACCAAGTCAATTACCGGAAAACAGATACAAAAGACTTAAATTGGAAATGAATAATAATCAAATCAAGACATTATCTAGTAGAAATTATACATCTTACATCACCGAACTCTCAATGTCCGGAAATGGACTTCAGGAGGTCGAATTTGAAGCAATAGAAAATATGGAGGCCCACGTACGTTTGAACCTGGAAAATAATAATTTGCAAAGTATTCCAGAGAATATTCAATTTAAAACTCCATATGAAAAAACAAAATTAAGAATCAATCCTTTCAAATGTACTTGTGACATGGTTTGGATGGCAGAATGGATTAATTTTGCCCCCGAAGACAACACAAATCGTGATATACAATGTACTCATGAAAAGGACGACGTTTATAAGATTCGTGAAGTAACAGAAAGTTTGCTTAACTGCACGTATGATGTTGCTATAGGACTGACAATCGGCTTTGCAATTTTACTTACACTCGTCATTGTAGCTGTTGTATGGGCCAAACGGTGCCCTTACGAAACCAAAGTTATCCTATACAGGATTTTTCGATATCATCCGTGGGACAAATACCGCGTGGACAGAGAATTAGTCGCAGAATACGACGCGTATTTATCGTTTGATGACACAAATATTTATATACGCCAGTGGGTGCTTCGAAAATTTGTGAAACGACTTGAAGAAGAAAAACCCTGCTATAAGTTCTTTGTGCCCATCAGAAACCTGATTCCCGGGGAAGACAAAGCAGATGGCATCATAAACAATATGGAGAAAAGCAAAAGAGTTATTATCATCCTCTCAAACGAATATGACGAAAATGAGTGGTGCAAATTCGAGTGTCAGAGGGCCGAAATTTTAGAAATGAATAAAGGACGAATTATCTTTATAAAATATCACCCTGAAGCCGATAATATGATAGAAAACGAACCGTGGAAGTCTCGAGTGAAAGGTCGGAAGGTGTTTTCCCCGGGGGAGAAGAAAAGTGAGCGCAGATGGTTCTGGGGAAAAATTAAATATGAGTTACCTACTAAATAAATGAGATTTTTTACGGTTCTTGTAACGTATGCCAGTGCTTGAACCTGCAATATCAACACTTTACTCTCAATTGATGCAAACACTATTATAATATGTCTATTGTATGACAATAGATATATGCATCATACATAACGCTTACTCATATATTGCATTAAGTTCGAGGAATTGCCTGTTATCATTCACTCGAATTTTATATGACTGTTAAGACAATCTTTATCAGCTAAAAACAATATTGTATTAAAGAATGTCATGCATACATGTAGGCTCATTATAGAAAATTATTCTCAATCCATTGTGCTTGAGGATCTTTACCATTTGAATTTCTTTGGTGTATAAGGTGATTAGACCCAATTACAAATATAGAAATTAATAGAAATGTTGATTCTAGAACTGGATGTCTTTTATTCATGGACAGATAAAATTGATAAAATGCCAGGAATAATTTTATTATTACTTTATATTTTTTTGCTTCAATTCAGTTGCCGAGGATCGAAATAAACAATATTGCAGGAATCAAAGATTTTTTCGAGCAACAAAACAAGAACACTTTGCATTTGGTTTTAAGGTTCAATGACCCTCTAATAAAAGAGATCTCACTGGTAATTACATGTATGACATATTCCCCTTCCCAACAAAAATGGTTAAAAAGAGATTTTTTTTATTTTTATAGCAAGATTCTTTAAAGTCATTAACATTTCACAACAATAATGATTTTTCTCTGTTTCTGAAAATCATTATCATTACTATGTTGCAGTTTTATCAAAGATGGTGTGTATTTACATGTCCATATACATCCAAATCGAATTACTTGTTTTAATCCAAACACTCTTTTTCTTCTGAATTCTACAATGGATGTGTGAATTTAGTATAAAATGATTAAGACTTTAAAATCCCGTATATACATGTATATAATTGTTTATCACAGTTAATGAACTTGGCACAATCTAATAACAACCGTCAATCCAGTCACTGTAAAAAAATATTTTAATAAATCAATCGATTGATGTCTGGGTATTCCGCTTGCAATTTCTCTATGGCATCACTGAATTTCATCAAATCTTCAAGACTTTTCATTCCTAATTTTTCTTCAATGCATCTGTAGAAATACTCAGGGGCCTGTGAAAATTTAAGATGACATCTTGGTAAAATAAGATTCAGTAAGAAATAAGATCACTTTGAAGAATTTAATAAATCTAGAGAGTATATAAATATTTCTTTGATTTCTTGTTATTATTTCTTTAAAGATTTATAACCACAGTATCAGATTTCATTAAAAATACTTTTCTAAATTAGAATAGTGTCTGTAAAGGGAAGATAACTCTTTCAACAATCCAATGTGAGCTCCAAATAAACACGATCTTTTATAAGTTGCATTGCAATCTCAGGAATTTGTTAAAGAGTAATAAGTAGGTTATATGTCCTTTATTTCTCACTTCATTAAAATATTTTTCTTTAAGATATGCTTGTAATTAATGAGCCTGTGTTATAAAATATTTACATGTAATCATTTTTTACTTATAAAATGAACTACATGTATATGAGTTTTTTTATTTACCAAAATACCGAATTTTAATATAGTTTTATTTTTTTTAATTTTTTTTTGTTTTATAAATCATGAAGTAGAAAACATTGTCTTACCCTTCGGAATAATTTATAAAGAAAAACAAGTTGTTTGCCAGAAAGATTTTTCAATCCAGAAAATCTGCAAAAGTACAAAAAGATCTCAAAGATTAAGTAAAATTTGGTAGATTCAATACCATCTAAAAAAATTACTTCACTCACTAATACATTATAAAAGCGAGACATAACTTTTAAGTGATATGTTCTGAAAAAACTCAAAATATAATTTTAGCCAAAAATAATTTTTGCAATTTTATGAAAATTAAAATAAATAGTAACCTCTCCAAAGCTGTTGGAATTATAATTAATATTCAACTTTGTCAATCTCAAAACCCTTGCTAATAATGATATTGGTATCCTCGCTAAAACTTCCGTTTGTATGGTATTTATCTAAGAGAAATGAATTGTTTTTAATTTGTCAAAGATACGTTTGGCTATAGGTCAGAAATATTTAATGTTTTCCATAATATTGCCTCCGTGCCAACTGTCTTCTCATTTGTAATCTCGATGTACTTACGCCATTAATTGATTGTCACCAAGCCATTTCTCAATATCTTGTCTTGTCCAATCCAGCAAGACAATGCTATCGTCAGATGACGGTAACAGGGTTGAAACAGCATGCTTAAATTGTTGATATTTGAAATTATTAAAAATGTTTACTAGTATATCTATAAATATACAATCGAGGAAGTTTAATCAGTTATCGACATTACTATCAATACGAATGAACAAAGAATGTATTCCTTTTTCATATACTATGATCACACATGAAAATATTTTTAAAAAGTATTGTGAGAAATGAGCTCACAAAATGATGCCCCTGCTACCAAACTAGTTAATCTATATTTTACATCTGTAAACCAATAACGCAAATTCACAACCGTAAACAGCAAAACATAGATTATCTGATAAATAAGCGATCTGATAAATATAGTTTCACGATTTGTGAAACTATGATATAAATCCAATTGTAAACTATAGTTTACAAACGTGAATCTATGTTTATCAACAAAATCTATTGTTAACGCTTTAAATCGTAAATATATAAAAATAAGACTTCTATAATGGCAATAATATGTTAGAAAACTTTTAAAGAAATTTTATTCATTGATATGATAGGTTGCGGGTAAGAAATGACTACACCAATTTTAAAGAAAGAATGGTAGTGTTCATAAGTAAACCCAAATATAAATTTCATTCAGTGGTATAAAAGATTTTTGGATAAGAGATGGATACCCAAAAGCATACGAGGTGTAAAGATTTACAGATGTACAGACAACACTATCAATATTTTTTTCAAAGTGGTTAAACAATTAGGAAGCAGACCTCTTGAATGGTTGACAATGTCTTCGTCTTCTGTGGATGAATTTTTCCAGATATTGCGGCTAAAAGTTCTCCCAATTTTCTTTCGAAATCGTATTTGCCGCTGAAATCGTAAAACAATTTAGCTCCTATCATGGCGCCCAACCATCCAGTTGCTTTGTAACCTTTCTCCATCAGAAGCGGAATAATTTCCTTCTTTTGTGAGTAAGCGTATTCTGCCTCTGTCAAAGAATTGTTTCATTAATGATGTTTGGTAGAATATTTATTATTCAAATAAGTGATACATTGACCCAAGAATAGACAACAATTTTATTTGAAAAACGGCAAGCCATTGCTCTGTAAAGCAGCAATTTTCAAAAAGTTTACGATCAATTACTTCAAGCAGCAATGCTCATTTTTACATACACGTACTTAACAATTTTGAAATGCATTATCCAAAAGATCTCTCTTTCTATTGACTTTGAACCATTGCAATATTCTTACCTGTTCGACAATTTTGACTGTCTTTGTATTTCTCGGAGTAACAAACCAGTATAATTCTTGCATCTTCCACTGCACGAGCCATGGCTTCGAGAATCGAACCTTCCATGTTGTCAACGTCCATCCAAACCGTGAAGCCTTTTTCTTGAAGACGATCCCTAATCTTAAATATATATTTTTAAAAAAAATATTCAATTAAATCACTGATTGCTGCATGGAAAATTGAATCACATAGTAAATGAGACCAATATCAGTAGTTCAAGGAATTTTACAGTGCTTAAAGTGTCAAAAGCATATATAAAATTTAACACTTATAGCTGCTCTTTGTTCAATAAACTTATTTTTCAGATATTTCAATCAAGATAAGTTCACAAAAGAGGTCAAAATCGAAAAAGACCTGTAAAAAATCTCATTATATTTATATCACTTTGACTATTGGAAATAAAACATTTTATCACCTGTAAAAGAACTTTCTGGTTTGCCCAATTATAGCTTAGCATAATATGTCCTGCAATAGCGGATTCTTCCTCTTTTTCCTCTGGTTTTACCTTTTTCTTCTTCTTAGCTAAAAATAATAAATACCTCAGCGATCATATTTAGAGGTCATTTAAAATATGAGAGTGAAATACTGAGTATTTATGTTTGATGACTTAAATTCGCTAAGATGTTTGATATTTTTAGCATGCATACCCGCATCTTGTCCCTCATTGATAACGAAACATGCTCCCTGAGCCGCCTTCGATAATTCCTTGCTATCGCTATTATACAGACTTTGAAGTGTTTTCCAAACTTCTTTGTCATTCTGAAATTTTAAGCCAATTATTTTTTAACTACAAGTACGTGCGAGTAATAGGAACGGCAACTCTGATTAGGTCATTAGGTCTGTGCAATGGAATGAAGTTATAAAAGAAGTACATGTAGTGATAAATTGCATCTCAGCAAGGACTCATAATGGAAAGCATTTGTTAATTACCAACCTTAAATCGTTCTTTATTCTTTTTAGCAAAAGACAACTCCCAAATAACATTGACAACTGCAATCTGTTCTGCTTCATTTCCTTGTTTTAAAACTCGTTTAAGGGTATCAAAAGCCCCTTTTTTCATGATGGTTGTTTTGTTGTCATCGTTTTTGGCCAATTTTGCCAAACCATTAATGAGTTCATGGATAGAAAAGCCCCATTGTCTGCGATCCTTTGCTTTCTCAGCTTTGTGGACCATGTCAAGTATAAAGTCAAAGATAGATTCATCGGCCGTGATTTGTCTATTTTGTTCTTCGTTTACCATGTACGATAAGGCCAAGAGAACAACCAGCTTTACATCTGTTACAGAAAAGAAAACAAAGCAGATATTACTAGTATTCTTATAAATACTTAATCCGCTGAAATTGTGAAAGGGAGGAGTTTTTTAACTGTAATTTGTAAAAATCTCTTTTGATTAGTTTTGGTGTTTCTTTCTACATTTTAAAGCAAATTTCTGTAAAATAACTATTTACACTGTAATTATTAACTGCCTTATTCTCTTTACTTTTTCCCTTAGTGAACCTTTTTTTATCTTTTCTTCCTTTTATTCTTTATGTACATTATCTGCTTGTAACGAATTTCTCTCTCTCGCTCTCTCTCTCTCTCTCTCTCTCTCTCTTCATTTATATATATTTTTAATATTTTTAACTAAATTAAATGTTAACATTAATTAAGAGCAAAACATACTGAAAGGAAAAAGAAATACAAGGTAGACTTTTGAGGTGAAATAATTTTTTTTTTCTTTTGCATTTTGAGTATTCTATCTTTAGTTTAAAATCATTTTTACTGAAAATATAACAAAATTCCATTTGATTTTGCCTTAAAATTCATGAGTTATTGAAACTCATGTGACAACCCCCCCCCCCCCCCCAAAAAAAAAAAGAAGTGAAAATAGAAAATTCTCATTATCTTCATTTTCTCTCTCGCGCAGTGGTGACAATCTTAATTTTCCTTTGCATGGAGTTCATCCGAATGTTTATTCCTCCAATAGGGATACATGTATTATGCAACACTTTCAACGAGTCAGCCCTTAGTTTAAAACTTGAAAGTGACCAACTTGTGTATTTCGAACCCTATCATCCACTAAGTCCTGCAGACGCTCAATGAGACAAAGATGGAGTTTACGGAGACTAGTCGAGTGGGTAAATGTCTTGACTGTCCCTCGCTACAATGGACCAGGGGTAAATATGCCGAAAAAAATAGGCAAATGATGTCACATGCGCCAGTGAGAGGAGAACCAACGTAAAATTGACCAGCTAAATACAGAATCGCATAAACGGTTTCTTTTAGTTTGAGGTGAATGTAATGATTATGACAGTCTACTGTATTTTATAGCAGTTTTTGTGTAGTAAGATTGGATTAAAACAGGTGTCAGGGTGAATAAACCGATCTTAACGTGGCTCTGTTACGCGTCAACGTCATTGTCGCTGTCGGTTTTCAAAACCATTCATGGGCCTATCTGATGACGGATAAGACATTTATTTACATGAAACTACACAGAAACCTGTTTTTGCCTCTGTCCCAACTTACGCACTGTAAAAGCAGCCTTAAGCAGGACCCCATAAAACAGTACCAAGATTGCAAGAAATTCATATCGTCGGTAAATATTGAAAAACAGTGTATACATCAAATGGTAAAACACAATGTATTGACAAACTTGTCAATTTTAGCGAAATTTTAACTTGTTTAGAACTTTCCCTATGTGACGTCGTAAATTTTACAGTTGAGTAACTCTGGACACTAATGTAAGTGTACAGTAACCAAATTTGACCAATTGGTAATTTTCGGTCATGTGGTTAAAAAAATTCGTATATTATGCTACTTTGCGTTTCTTTTTTCATTTTTCATTTCAGTTTATTATATTACTCACACGTTATGTCTGTTTTTAACAGATCTTCTAGAATTTCAACCATGTTAATATCCCTTGACTCTTTTTCATCCTTCTTGGACAAGCGCTTGATACTGTAAACATCTTTTGTAGAAGCATTTCGAGCACAGTTGTTGAGTATTCCAAGAGTGGAGTTAAATGGAAAGTGGTTTTCATTCTGAAACGTTTATTGGGAGATCTAAAGGTCTTAAATGTCCAAATGTATACGAAGACCAACAACTATGAATGAAATCAGCAAAAATATGTCCCTTTAAGGACCTCCGACATTTAACACCTGGAACATAATTCAAAGTTCTTACCGTAATTTCGTCTTCTAGTTCTTCCAGATCATCCTTCACAGCTAATAAATCTTCCGTCAGATATTGAAAAAACTGTGTGTCATTTACAATGGCTTCGGCAAATTTGGAACTCCCGTCAGCATAATTCCATAAGATTGTCCTGATAAGTGTTAGAAGTTTGAAGAATTCTGATTCGGAATGCTCCTCTTCCAAGTCATCATCAAAATAATCGAGGTCATGATTAGACCAGACAGCCTGGTATACATCCACTAAATGAGGGACAAATCTGGAGGGAATAAATGTTTAGTTGCATTTTATTATTATACATTTTATTATACTATATTTTAGTGAATAAGGATATTCATTATCTTAAATGTCTTCAAAAAAAGTATAGTCTCGTTCAACAAGACACTCGGCTGTCTCCATAAATTTCTGCTGGTCGGAGATTTACGGGGATAGCCGAGCGTTTGGTTGAACGATACTTCAAAAAGTCGTGCATGCGACGGGTAACACACAGATCAGGAAGAACTGTATTTAAAAAAAAAACAGAGTTGAAAAATCATGTTTAACTCTTTCTAGTATCACACATACTGATGAGTCATTATTGTTTGTTGTGGCAATTGTTAGTGGACTTGGCGGGATTCCTCCAAGATCCAGTTAAATTTTGTTTCTTAAATTGAAAATATTGAATCCCTCACATTAAAATTAATACTACATTAAGCTTAGAAACTTATATACGCACACCTTACCCCTTTTTGGCCAAGTAATTTCCCATCGCCAGTCTCTGCTCCAGCTGTTGGTTATCTTGAAATGGATCATCTATTTTTTTATCAAGTAGTTCATATATTTGTGGATACATCTCTTCGGTAATTTTGTTCATGTTTTGAAGCTGTATACAAGAAGTTAATTTGATTATAGATTTGTTATTTGTATTATATTAGAAAGCCTATATGACAATGAAAGTGTATTTAAAAAATCTTTTTACAGGCAATCTGACAGCATCATTATTTGGTCCGATTCCGAGGCACAAGCAAAGTACATAACAGTACTGTCAAGTTAGCCTTTATTGAGATCATTTGTTGCAACTTCAAATATTTTTGAAGAAGTGTAAAAAATATATTCTGAGCAAACATTGACCTCTAAAAACATCAAAGATGGGAGCAAGTGCCACGGAGGAGTAAGCAAAGCTATCGCTGTCGACCAGTCACAAATTTGTAGACATTCCAGTTTCAAAATAACGACCTATTTGTTTGTCAAAAATTGCCATGTCATATCAATTTTCATTAACTTATTTGACGATAGCTAGCAATTGTACCATATAAAAATGCTTCTAGCCATCATTGAACCAACTTTCAATTATATTCTACATGCTTTATAATATCATAAAAGCTACAGGTCACCAAATTATGTACCTTGACCATGACTTGATCGAAGTCTCTTAGAGTAGGTTTCAGTTCAGGATGATTCGCTAACAGCATGTCATATGCCTCTCCTTCTACAATGGACTTTGTTCTCACTGTTCTCCTCTTTCCAGACATGGTTGAAGAAGGTGAATTGGATGAATGGCCTGGTAAGAAATATCTTCATTCAGGATTTTTTTGAATTCGATTTTTAAACGTTTAGAGATCTTTAATTGATTGCATGTACTTAATATGACAGGAAACAGTCCAGACTAATATTCTTTAATGGAACTGCATTTTTCATAAGTCAGTTTACTTAAAATAATTTAACATTATAATTCACCTGTTTTAGTATTTGCTGAGTGGGTACTCCTGTCAGTGCGAATTTTGATTGGTTCCTTCTTGGTATCCCCCGGGACCTCTTCAGAACTACATCCTGATCCCATCCTCCATCATCGTGTGTCGTCTGCTGAAAAAATGTATAGTTTGCCGTTTTATTACATGAGGGATAATAACTTTCATTGCTTCTCATAGGCAAATGGCAGGGTTTTCAACTTTTCCAACTTAGTTTCAATTGAAAATTTTAAAGTAAAAGAAAAAACTTTGATTTGCATTTTCATTGTATCTCTCTTAAATTCTTTATTCTCTAATGGCGGTTAAAACTAAATTTGTTTGAGAAAAACAATCAGTCGTTTCATAACATTTTCATTTCAAACAATCGCGATATGCACGTCATTTACGTTTATTCATAAGCATTTTTAGCAATTTACGGTATTTCAGCTAATATTAGAAATGTCAAGAGACTGCAATTCAGAATTGTGATTTTTCACCTTTACAATGGCTACAAAGGTGCATCTAATATACATGTACACTCACGTAAACCTGCAGCGTGTTTGTCTGGCTAGAATGAAATTTAAATCTATTGATTTTTTTAAATAACCGCATTTTGTGTCTTCAATAAACCCTATCTAGATCATCTATCACGCGAGTTTTATGCAGTAGTAAACAAAGATTATTTATAGTGACTTGGATATAAAGTAATTGTAACTAGTGCTAATTGTAACGGGAACCGTTACAGATGTTCCCCAAACGCTCCCCAACTCCTTTTTGGTGCCATATTCCCTGTAAGCTTCATTAAATAAGACAAACTCTGTGCATTTTTGACTTTAACAACGTTTTCTCAGAAGGATACCAATTGTATTCAAATTTTAGCATTGCACCCGTGCGCATGTGAATGCATGTGCGTTATGATCATATCATCTACACTATCTACATATCTTAATATACTATATATTAAAACATTCAGTCCAAAAGTATGAAAATCACTCTTTGTCGTTCCAAATGCACGCACGTGCGTGCACGTGCATGATGAAACCTTCTTGTAGGAGTCCCTTATATCTATCTATATTCTAAATCCCATCCTGTTTGTTTGAAAAACAAGGGAGTTATAGCCATTTCAAGTTTAAGCCAATCAGATTGCAGCAAACGTGCATGCGCGTGATTTCATGATTGTTTTTCCACATCATACTGTAGTATATCGTAATGCATGACTATATTTTAAATTTCAAAGCATTTTCAAAAAACAAAGGAGATATAGCCATTTAAAGTTTCAGCCAATCAGATTGCAGCACGCGGGCATGCGCATGCTTTCATGAAAATTCTTATATATCACGCTGTAGATCTTCATAATGTAGGTATATGTTCAAAATTTCAAAGGATTTTGACAAGAAACAAGAAAGATATTGAGACTTTAGTTTCAGCCAATCAGAGCGAAGCGCACGTGCATGCGCGTGAGATCGTACTTTTTTGACCATGTCATTTTGTCTATTTCTAATATATACTTATAATATGAATTTCAAATCATTTCATCAATAATTTAAATAGTTACGTCTGTATCAATTATATTGGACATTTCTCGTGTTTTCATGCAAGCACATGTGCATGCACATGCTTTCATGAAAAATCTTATACTACAGGCTGTAGATCTGTCTAATGTATGAATATGTTCAAAATTTCAAATGATTTTATCAAAAAACAAAAAAGATATTGAGACTTTAGTTTCAGCCAATCAAAGCGAAGTGCACGTGCATGCACGTGCGATCTTCTATTGTCATCTTGTGCATACTGCTAATATATCCTTACATTATAAGTTTCAAAACATTTCGTCACAAAATAAAAAAGGTAAGGCATTATATATTGGTCATTTTAAGTTTTGCATTTACGTGCGCGCAAAATGACCTTGATTCGCAAATCTACATAAATGCCTACTTACCCTAAAAAGGTTTTAAGTCATGTGTAGTTTACAAGATCACGGAAAAGATTTTCCCAGGAAGAAAAATAATAATAATAATAATAAGAACTAGAAAGTCTGCTATTGCAAGCAATAGCATATGTCGCCCCGTACTGGAAAGACTTTCATTTTTATCATCACTTAAACAATGGTCCATTAGCTAAGCTTGGACAACCATCGAGAATCCTTTGTTGATTAATTTACATCCCATTTTATTTTTACGGTAGGAGAAGAAAGTATGCAGGAAAAAATTACAAGTTCCTAAATTTGCAGACTTGCATAAAAGAAAAGATGTGAACTGATCATACTTGTTAATTGGCAGTATCTTTCCTACCAAAAAAGCTTGGCAAATGTATTTTTTTAAGAAGATACGAATCATTCTGTGTATTATAAAGTTAGAACTCTGAAATTTCACTTTCATTTTTAGAGGTTTTGCCGGAAAACGAATCTGACATGCCACCTTCAATTCGAGCATTTCTGCATTGTACAGGGCTGATGTTTCTTATGAGATGATAAATCATGTGTAAACTTTCTCAGTTTAGCGGAATCGTGAACATTTTCGGCGAGATGAATGTTTTGTTTACAGTAGTGATCAAGGCTTAGCGCACTTGTAGGAGCGGATCCTAGGATTTATGAATGAATAAAAACTATGGAAATAACGTACCAATTTTCTAATTTATACTTGCACTATCTAATGAAATTAATAATATACAAGTTATAGATATACAAAAAAATGCGAAATGCTAATAAATGCAGTTGCGTTATTTTATATATAGATAAAATAAAATAATTATAAAATAAACAGAAGAAGAATGAAGGTTGGCAAACTATGAAATCAAATCAGGAGAACTGAATTTTAAGAATGAAACTTTTAAAACGTTACTTGTAAGTTGTATATGTTAGATAAACAAAGATTATTTAAAGTAAGGGACTCGTATTTCAAATATAAACAATTATTTTAAAAGTAAAAATCACTTTGACACATTGCAAGGAATTAACATTGAAAGTTTCATAACGATTGCTTGAGTAGTAATTGAGAAAATCGAAATTAAAGAATTTTAAAATGGCAATATCGAGTATTTGAAAATTTTAAATACTACAGATACTAATCATTAAAATAAAAAGAGTTTCATTACGAACGTTTAAGGGACCAGAGAGAACACTCTCGGACAAAATTTGCAAGGTTTCCATGGCAACGGTAGACATAATGGAACTGAACGACCTCACTGAAAAACTACAACCAGTGATCGTCCTTTGAGGAAAGTTTAAGCCATTCATTCGAGTAAAAAAAACATGCGTACAATAGAATGTCTGACTTCTGTTCGGGGCGACATAATAATAATAATAAGAAACAGAGTAAAAACAATATGTTCCCCAACTTCGTTTGGGGAACATAATAATGATCTTGAAAAGAAGTATTGAACTTGAGCGAAAACAACATAATGGTTTGCAAAAATAATCAACTACGTTTAAATTCATTCAGTCTAAGAGAATTCTGATCTGTTAATGTACCATTATAAAAAAAAAATTAAGTGAAAGAACACAGCAAAAATTTAATAAACAAAAGATCTTATGAAGTAAATAAGTTCGATATTAAAAATAAATGCCGGACGTTTTAGAGTGGTACATATATGCAGGAAAAGAACAATTCTATTTAACATTGACCTAAATCAAGGAATGATACAAATCAAAGAATTACTACATTGTACTTACCTGTTTGATTTAAGTCTTCAATTTATATATAACACAGTAAACGGTATTTAACTTCCGGGTAACAAATAACTGTCAATCGAGGTTTCTGGTCGAAGACGTTGTTTCTTACTGCGGAATCAATATCTATTTTAAATGTCCAACTACGGTTCGTCTGTTAACAATTAGAGTAACTCATTTTAGATAAAATCCTTACATACCAGTAGTTGATAAAACTGTAAGAAACAAGATTTATATATGCTAGTCTACAAAATCAAGTACTCTTAGGTTAGCTGGACAAAAATTAGTGATATCTGTAATAAATTATTCCCTTTTCCTACTCTGGTATATTACGAGAAATAAACGCTTGTAATGGAATACTTATTCAAAGTAAATAAGTTGTAATCACAGAAACAGAAACGAGGTATGATGTAAATTTATGTTTAATTTGATTTTAAAAAAATATAAGTAGCTTTTCTGACTGTCAAAATTGACATAAAATAGCTGTTTCAGTAAATCAATAATGACTATTGCTCTGTATTTTGTATGTTGATGTTGTTTGACGTCCCTCTGAGAATTTTCCCCTCATATTGAGACGCGACCACTTGTCAGGGGTGGTTGAAAATTAAAATCTGTAATCTGCTCTTAGGGCCTTTAGCATGATGGGGCTTTTTTATGCCACCAACTGCTGCAACACGGTTTCTTCCGGGAGACCGTTCACCTTGCTCCTTAGTTTGATTCAAACCTTGGAAGACAGATAAACTCCTTACTCCTTGACTATGAGACAACACTCTAACCATAGCGCCACTCAGGGCGAATTATTTATTTAGAATATATGGTAATTAGCTTTAAATGAACGTATTTCGAATATGGCAACACGTTATAACTGCGTTAAAATTCCTTATTTGTGTCGGAAAATTGAAAAAAAAACACATTTTACTGAGAAATGTCAAAACTTACTGCATCTAAGTTTAAGCTGATACAAAGGCAGTCTGACTAAAGCCAGCCCCTACTGTTTCACTTAAGAAGTGAATAGAAGGAGCTGGTTTTAGTCAGACTGATATAAAGGGTGATTGTATTGTTCATCAATAATTTCACAAATTCTCTGTACATAAGTAAAGAAATGCAATACACAAAAAGGCATTACAAAACGGTAAAAGCACCTAGGAGTATTCAAACTTAAATTGGAAATTCTCACCTTCATATGTCTACTTATACTTAAATATGAAAATATATTGGAAGTGCTTATGTTTCTCTCGGCACATACACTGTGGTTGCTTTGATATAACGGGCTTAGTAAATAAAAAGAATATAAAAACCACGGTTAGTTCCAATGCCTGCTTCTGAATTGAATGCAATATTTGTCAAACTGTTGAATGCTCTGCTGTCTCGTTATTGTCAAAATGGAATTCGAGAACTCGCACTTTTCAAAATGAAACAAAAAAGACAAGATTTGACCATTAATCATACTTACATAAAGAACATTGGGTTCTCGAGAGGAATTTTTTTTAATGTTGTGATCAAAACCCTATTTGCTTGCTTCAATCAAATACCTATGTTTCTTCAGTATTGAAGTATTGCGCAGATATGTACGATTCACAAATTGATATAGGGATTTGAAATTTTGTTTGTTCTTTAATTGAACTTGTTACCCTATGTAGTCCTTCTTGTTGTCAAGCCTAATACTCTTTAGAAAATACAAAAATGGACGAGGATACGAAAGGTTAACCTGGAATTGTTGAAAGAGGTAAAGTTTTGATTTAATTCATTTACTTATCTTTTTCCAATATCGTAATTGAATGCATGTTCTAAGCGGTTTTATATTTAATTTTAAGAATTGTATTATTAATTTTAGTAAAATTATATAACCCCTATTTTTTTTACACTATCGTAGATATAATTCAGAAAACTTAACTTCTGTATGTAGAATTAATGGGTGGAAATAGCAGTAAATCCGAGGATAAATCATCTCCTCCAAAACAGGTATGGCTTTAGTTTCCTATATTCTGACCATTCCAGTCGCATAAATCAATTACCTAAACAGACAGCTTATAAATTTTTAATCGGTAAAATAACCGCCTGAATTATTGCAAAACGCGATAGATTACAGCCAAATTCATAGCAAGAATATGTTTCAGGATAGATATCGAAAGAGAGAAAGTGATGGAAACACTGCCAGAACAATTCAGGTTAAACCTCAGACAATACATAGACCTAGGGTAAAACCCCTGCCCCCAAAGACCACACGAAAAGATATTTTCAACAAGGATTTGCTCCGGGAGGCAACCAAAAATGCTCATCAACAGGTTAGTATTCTGAGGTGAAGGACTATGAATGAACTTACAGGTAAATTAGTTAAGTAGTAGTATTTCATTAAATAAATAAGTGTACTGTTTTCGCATAATGTATTGCTTTTATAAATGAAAGAATTGAAAATATTTGGACAGTTTGAAGTTGAGATAAAGTATCAAATATTTGTCTGAATTTTACTAATGTTATTCCTAGAACCGAATGTACAATTCCATTGTCAATAAACCGAGAAACGTTTGTAAAAGTAGGTTTCTACAAAAGAACTGGGATCCTATCAATCCCTCGCAGAAAGTCTTACCAAAGGACTAAAGAATGACATGGAGAAAGCATGGACCCTCTACCTCTGGGTTATTAACTTGGACCTCAGTAGCCAAGAGTTTTCCAAAGCTGGCGCAAAGAACACGCCAAAAGGAGATCTTAGGGACATTACAAATGGAAAATCTCATATTGCTGACTTTTTCACGACTTTATGCAGGTGCGTCAACTTGTGCAAATATTCATTAACATAGAACACTCCGTTGGTACATTCTGCATTAAGCAATAGATGTATTTGATTACACTCTTCAAAGCTTATAATGATGAAGCCATTTCATCTTTGTTTTAGATGTGTTGATTTAAAGTGTGTAACCATTGAAGGACTTAAGAAAGATGACAACTTTGAAATTGGCTGGGCAGAGAAAAAACTAGTCAAAGGAAAATGGAACGCCGTGTTCGTAAAAGAAGAATGGAGATTTGTCCAGCTGGAGTTTGGAATTTCTACTAACTCTAAGGTTTAAGAGAGACAAGAACAATCATTTAGAAAACTTACAATATGCTTGAAATCTTATTTTGATATTTTGAGCATGCAATTTTACGTTTCTTTTATTTTTTCAGTGGAAATCTTTATATTTTTTCATTGATCCCGAAGACTTAATACAGTGGTGTCTTCCCAAAGAACAGGAATGGCAGTTGTTGTATACCCCAGTCACAAAGCACGATTTTCTCTCTAGGCCAAACTGTAGACGAAAATGTTTCGAAATGGGGGTCAAAGTCGTTCAACCTACACTTGGAAAATTGAAAGTTGATCAGGGAAGAATAAGTGTGGAAGTGTTTATTGACAAAAAACATTCACAGGATACTGTTCTTAATTATAAATTAATTAGCAAAAAGGCAAAAAATGAAAACGTGGAAACTGACACGCCGAGAAGCATAGGCAATACAACTACTAGATCAGGTGGAGAACTGACACAAAGAAGTTCTAAAGAGAAAGATGAAATCCGAACTATAGAACGTATGGATAAAACAGAGACTGAACAAAATGATAGCTCAAATTCACAGTCTCCATCAGATCTTAGGAAATATGTATTTATGAGTCGTGCTGATTCGCGAGTTGTGTTTGACGTGGAGTTTCCAGTTCCAGGGACGTATGTCCTTGACATTGAAGGACGAACTTTGAGTGAGAAAGGAGGCCATAATACCGAGTCCCTGCTATGTCAATTTAAGTTTTCTTGTAATAAATGTTCCTCACAAGATGAACGTTTCCCATTACCAGATACTCCTGAGATAGGTTGGGGGCCAACACCTCACTGCATGAGATACGGTGTCAGACCTGCATCTCATGGGTATGGACATATTTACATTTCACCCAAAGAAACTGTGAAAATTCGATTTGATTACAACGGAAAATACGAGTTTAAAACGAATATAATGAGTATGAAATCTTCAATTAATACAGAAAAAATGTCTACATGCACGATATCTCCAAATAAACTCACAGTTGAGGTCAATATTCCTGATGAAGGATATTATACCTTGAAGCTTTTTGCCAAAAAAGGAAATGATAGTGAATTTATCAACGTTATAAACTATATGCTTATATATGACCAGAAAAATGTCGAGGTACTGATTTGTTTTTATTCATGTTTGATTCACAAATTTAAAGTGTAATTCTGTTTTAAAATTTCATCTTGAATAGTTTTAAATTCTCGGTTATTTTCTTCCATGAAATAATGTGCAATGTAAACTAGTATGTATGTTCCTGGTTAGATATAAGCTTATACACATTTTTCTTTGATTTACAGAAGTATGATAAGCGAATGATGCGCGAAAGGTTGTCAAAAGCAACAGAGAATGGAACGGAAGTAGAAGTGGATGAAGCGTTGAGGAATTTTGAATTTTACAAAGTCCCTGACCATGGAGAAATACAAAAAGCAAAGCGGAAATTGAAATATTTTAAGGCTAAAAGAGGTTTCAAGGACAGATAACTCATCTCTTATTGTTCCTATATGAAATCTTATTGTAGCTTGACGATTAAAAGAAAACATAGGTGATATTGACTATAGATTAAGAATAACATGTATTTATTATGAATAACTTGGAAATTTTTTTTCTTGATAGAATTAACAGATGCTATGCAGCGAAGGAATGTGAAAGTTTTAGAGGCTGCAATTGAAAATGCGAAGAACTCTTCCAACGTGGATAAAATGAGGAACGATATCAAAAAGGCTGAAGTTCTACTTGCCAGGTTGAAAAAGCTGGAAGGATTTATCCATCCAATTACAAAAATTGAAAGCGACACTTTGTTGGAAGTACGACGGTACACCAATCCCAGACCAGCTATAAGAGATGTCTTAATAGCCACGTATATTCTACTTGGACACGACATAGAGGATGCTCAGGTATGAATTAAAGCTCCTTGAATATTTATAATAATATGTCAGGAATGTATGTATTATTTTGTTTTGGCTCTACTTTTGAATCAAATAAGTAAGTTAGCACTTCCCCAGGTTTCCCCAGTTTCAAATTAAGATAGTAGTCAATGTAGATAATTTTTTAAAGACTAAATTTGGGTCCATATACTAGTAGTGAAACTTCCAAACCTTATTCTTTGAAAGGACCTATTGGTATTCAAAATTTGATTTGATGTTGAAAACTTTAATATGGAAAAATGTTAATTTCATAAGCCTTTATACCCGGGGTATATCGATCCCTTTAGATAGCTACATGTAGCTAAGCGTCACATTTCTTTAAGGTAACTTTTCAATGACTACAAACAGAAATGGGAGTACGTACAGACACAGCTAACTAAGTCAGGACGAGATAGTCTTCAGTCATTGGTGCTTCACTGTGACACGGATTCTGTGCCTAGAGGCAGAGCAGAATACGCTGACCCGTTCCTGAAACCGTTAGACCTGAAAGCCGTTCGAGAAGCCAGCAACGAGGCAGCAGTGCTTTATCAATGGGTTTGTATTTTTTCGTCCTATGATATTTTTGAAAAAAATAATAGACTGCTAAGCTTTTGTATATCAGTTGACCATTGGTTGAAAAAATACATATTGTCTTAGACGAAAGTGTATGGTTAATCTCTTTTATTTATCTGATGATTTTTAATTTAATATGTACACCTGAAATATATTTATTGTAAACGTTGAACATTGTAGGCTTCCCATGTTATTGAAGTCAAATTAAAGGAAACAGAAAAAGAACCTGAAAAGCAGATCGAGGAACCAGAACGTGAAAGTATAGAAAATGTATCTGAACCTGAAGTCAAAATTAACTCTAAAAGGCAATCGGTTACATCTCGAACGTCATCTCTAAGATCTGTCCGACCCAAGATTGACTCTATACGGAAGAAGGATGATAAGGCAATAATTCCGAAAAAGTTCAAAGGTCAAACGGAAGCTGTTAGATCGTCCTCTGAACGTTTCCAGTGGCCAAAACGTTAATGTAGGAAAACCCTCGATATTGTCGGAAAAAATAGTCATGAGTTACATAAATGTATAAAGATCTTCTTCAGTTTGATGTGTATTTCTATGGTATTTAAGCTATTCCGATTTTAATTTTAAGTGTGTTAAGTAAAGACTAAAACATAAAAAGAATAAATCATTTCGATGTTCTGTGAACTTATTTTTGTTTTTAAACCTTGTTTAATTTTTGTTTCTTTTAAGAAGAACACACACACATTTGATTATAAATGATTTTACATTCCAAAAAACGAACACAAATATTTTATTATTTGGTTAACCAATTTGAAAAGTTCTCACATTGCAAGTACATGTTTATATTTAAATTTCATAAATGCGTATGCTTTTTCAAACTAGAAAAAAAAACAAATTATTTTGAGCATAGTAAGACAAACATTGTGGTTAACTTTAATTATCAATAAGTATAACTGAAAATAATAAAGTGTTGACTTGTAAGTACCAACCGGGTAATCAAATAAAAATAAGAGTCAACGTCTTTTTAGTACATTATTTACAGGTTATATTGCATGCAGATGTTTCTCCTATAAAAAATCAGTCATTGTATTTAATCATATCAATATATCTCTTCATTGAATGGATTTCTTCTTTGGAAAGCACAACAGCAATGCAGACGCTGTTAAAACTGACACGTTATGCATCACTTTCACGGCTTTCGTATAAATAACTTCATTATTTGTAAGTCACATTTGATTAATAGTATTATTGATCAGCGCTGCCTGTCGCTATATCCCCCACATCTCACACGTGCAAATGTCGGAGGGACAGAAATCCATTTGGTTTGGTTTACAGTTCCTCATACATAAGTTATTTGTATGTTGATCCCACGCATCAATTGCAAAGCACCTTTGGCCGGTATTAGAAGGTGACGTATTTCCTTTCACAAAAATACGTTTGCTCGCAGGACAAGTACACATACACATTGACATGGGACAATGTCCTTGTGGACAGATGGATGAGCAGAATCGGTCATTTGACCGTCCATCTCCCCACATAGTGTTTCCTTTACATGTCGGTTGTGCACTTTCTGGACATTCTATGTACGCATTATCACCTCCAGTCTCACCGCCTGCTAGTGTTGACAATATGGCGGCGGTAGCCATGACAGATTGAGCAGTGTAATACTGTCCTGCTGCAGCGGCCTGTGAAGTGGAAGGCCCCGGTTGCCTCGAAATTCCAGCTGAGTTGAAATCAAGGAGAGAAGGTTCATTTGGACTAATAAAATCATTAAAGAAAGGATTGTATGCAGGTCCAAAGTTCTGATTTGTAGATGTCTGTGCTTTGAACTTGTTTTGTGCTGGTTGCCTGTTATTAATTGCATCAAAATGTGGTGATGGGTCAATGAATAAAGTGCTTTGGCCGATGAGATCTAAAAACACTCGATCGGCAAGGGCTTCTTGAAAATTTTCATTATTGAATACCGCTTCGTTGTATTGATGGGGTTGGTACTGTTGAGCAACTTCAGTGTATGGTGTTTGAGCAACTTCGGGAATTTGTTGCTTCATGACTTTGGTTCTCGTTACAGTCAGTTTGGGTACCTTTGGTTTCTTAGTGACTTGTGGACTCTTGGCTGCTGGTTTGGGGATTCGGTTAATAGCCTTATCTCCAATGGCGATATCTGCACAGTTTACGAAATATTCTTGAGGTCCACAACCAAAGCATTCTTTTCCTGTGCGTTTATCAATCCCCCTGTTTTGTGCTGCAACAAAAATATGTTTTGTACTATATACCCCAGTATATATTACATAAGCAAAATATGCATATGAATAACTGCACCTAAAACTGTACAACTTTACTGGCCAAAATGTTATACCCATTGAAATGAAGTTTTAAGTGTCCAGGTTTTCATAAACGATAATTGTTATTCCTTTATTATCGAAAGTGTGGGGACAAAATAGAATTTAAAATAAAAATTACCTGCTCTCCATTTCCACTGTAGTACGCATTGTGAGCACCTTAAATGTGGGGGAAGCATAAGCTGCAAATCTACCATGACAGTTTTGTCATCATAAAGCATAAATCGCTTTCCATATCCAATTATATTTAACACGTGCTTATCTAAGCAGGCTTCGGTAATGGGGGTGTAGGGGTCATTCTGTGGGCAGAGACGAAATTCGAAATATCCTTTATGATTTGTCGTCAGTTCTATGGTGATGTTAATTGGTGAACCCACTTTGTATTGCTTGGTAATTATTCCAAGAGCATACTTCCCTCCAGCCTCGTTTTCGCGAGGTCCAAGATACGGGTCACCACATATTCCACATTTACCATTTGCTTTTTCCATCATTTCCTAAGGATAAAACATACAGTAATATAAAAAGGTAGCATTTGGAAGTCACGAATTCATTAAAAAAATATATGAAAGGTATGAATATTCAATATTTCTTTCCGTTGTACTCCTAGAAGCAATGGTTTAAGGAATAGAAAGACAGTATATAATTTCAGAAACTTAAAAGTACCAAGGAATGGAATGCAAAGCCAAAGCAGTTCAACATGCAACGGATCCTTTGATGAATATAAAGGTTGTAATTTTGCAAAGTTATTGAGGAATTATTGAGGAATATATTTGCTTTCTCCAAAATTCTTCGACAGTCGTGTTCCCACTATTTTTTTTTAAATAAAAGCCTCCCTAACATGAAAGATTTGTCGTCCAGATTTTGATTTTTTTTCAAATTGACTTATTTTCTGGGGATTGTAGGGAGCAATTTGAATAAAAAATCAAACACAATTACATAAAAAAAATTCACAGTGGCTGATAAAACAGAAAACAATTTTAGTAACCAAATCCAGATTGTTTTAAGCATATTTAGAATAGAACAGTTTTAAAAATTGAATTATTTTTCCTTATTGTTGGTGATAACAAAGTTTTGTTAAGGTGCAGATTAGGATCCTAGGTGAGATAATGCAATATTTATTGTCAGTTTTTTTAACATGCTTTATTAGCTCTTTTCATTAACTATAAATAACACATGTACGAGGGGTTATCAAAAAGTTCGTGGACTGAGGCTATAAAATTAATACTATACTGCCTGAACTTACAAAATTTATAAGGAACCTAAGACAACAAAAAATAAAGAAATGTTGAAAATTTTAGCTTGATACGTTCATTATTCCCCAAATTATTATAAAATAAAGACGACATTATATGATCACCCGGCGCCGTCGCCGTTTAGTTTCATGAGGTCCACCAACGTCATTATTTTTTCGATGTCCGCTTTTTCTACCTCGTATACTTATTTTGATGAGATTCCATAGAGCTGAGTAATGACTTCAACCCGTCTTGTTTTTATGACTTAACAATATCATCAACAGCAGCTTACAGTGCATATATTATTGCAAATATACACTGGGAGACATCCTCGCTTGATTGTGCCAGCATATTTTTTGTTGAAGTTCAGTATAGCTATAAAACACATGATCAACGTCATTATTTGACGTGATAGATTTTTCAAACCTTGACTACAAATCGACATTAACTTTGCATCACTTTTCTCTCTGAATCTATTTTGGCAATTGAAAACAAGTAATCTGGATGCAATTTTATTCTCCGTAGCCAGTTTAAAATTTTCCTAGGTGTATACCAATTTTTCAAGGAGCAAAACTTATAGAATGTTGGAAAATGAAACCCCTCCCCCCTTTTGACGTCATTTTCAAGGCAATATTTGTTTGGATACTCCATGTAAAATTTACAATAAAATTTCATAAAACTTCCAGAATAAGGTAAAAATTTCATATTTTGTGGAACAATAGTGTCCCAACACATACCCGAACTAACGGAATTTTTGGATGTCAAATGTTCATATTAAAATAATTTGTCTTACTTGCATTTAGGTCGGAAAAAACGTAGTTTTGGAGGTTGCACCGCCTGGACATACCACTGCTTACAAAAACTTTACTAATTTATTTAAAAATAAAATTTATGATTTGTGGTTTATTGTATAGATAGAAAAGATGATAATAACTAAATATTTTAAAATTCATTGATTTACCTAAAGCGGTTTTAATTTTATGGTGCTAGTCCACGAACTTATTGATAGCCCCTCGTATTAGTTAGCTACCTTTCATTGTTACTGCTTTTGGCTAAAAAAATCTATTTTCTTGACAATTGATTTATAAAAGAAGTAATGAATTCTAACTTTCTTAACTCTTCATCGTTTATTAATATGTTATTCGTATTCTCTATAAAAACAACAGAAATTCAAATCGGGAGTACAATGAATATTCAAGATGGCCATACTTTGTTGTCAGTTGGTACAATTGTGCCTACTCATCAAGAACATCAACCACTAAACCACAGAACGCATTCTAGGTCTTATAAAGCTTACATATTGATTGCACTTTAATGCATCTCAGGTTAAGCTTAAGCATTTGTGGTAAAGCTTTCCATTGTGTGGACACGAAATGAGTTCATACCTTGCCAAGCCAAAAAATATGTTCATATCTTTATTTGCAAGTATATGTTATATTTCAAACTAAGTGTGACTGCTTAAAAATTTTTTTTGATATGCATATGTCATCACAAAATACTAAAGGCTAATGTCAATATACACTGTATTTTTTTTAAGTAATCGGACAAAGACTGCATGGTTCCAACCATTAACCTTATATATACCGAGGGAAAACAATGTAATAAATTCTATTTTCATGTGTTACATGTACGTCTATAAAAAGCAGGTCTTTTGTAAATATTTATATGGAAGTTATTTTTAATCTAATATGTTAAGACATTTATGATGATGATAAATATTCTATTTATAATTCTGCAATGGCTAATGTAAAATAATAAAATATAAGAACATGACGGATTGCGGAACCGAAGCTATCGCCCCATAGGGAAAAGACATCCTTTTCCTTACACAACTGTTATTTTTTGTGATTTAATGCCCATCTTAATTGTCAACATATGCTTTAAATCTATCATTAAAATCATTGTATCATTACATCCTCATTAGCAATGTCTATCTTGAAGATGTATCGTTTTAAAAATGGCGAATGCTGCATCAAATGAAAGAAAAAAGAATTGTATCTTGGCAAAATTGACAGCCAAGCAAAGTTTTTCCTTCCCAGTGAACGCATTTCAATATTTTTGTTTACTATATGTTCAAGTATTTGTGAGATATCCGTTCCATCTCTTGTTTGTTCCTCAAAAGATTTGGGCAAAACTAATGTCCTATTAAAGAAATAAATTTCACATCTGACTAAAAATTGTTTTTAACATTTCTAAATGTAAAATGATTGTTCTTCATTTCATGTATTTTTACTAGTATATATATGTTCGATTTAAATGCATTAATTTTTTTTAATCTGAATGCATGAATGGCGTGAAACAGAATGGTTATAAACTTCAAAGTCTCGTGTTAATTAGTCGCATAACTGAAAGTCTTATCATTATCAGGGAAAGCGTCATATTTGACATATTTCCTTCAATAAATCAAAATCATTTAATTTGTCTCTTGAAGCCTAAAATGGTAAGATTCCATCATGTCATTTTCATGTTTATTAAGAAAAAGAATTGACCCTACAATGAAAAATAGAGATTTGAAGGCATGTAATAGCTTTAGAATTGCAAAAAGCACTCATTTTGAGAATACGTTATACGTTAACAGCATGAGAAATCGTAATTTGTTACTAAGTATATACACAATATACATAATTAAAGTATGGCGTTTTAACTCTTTTTATATATTCATATTTATTTATTTATATTATCAATTTTTTTTGCAATAGATATAAACATAAAAATATTTTTATCGATTATAAGCTGTACAACAAATGAAATATTTATTTACATACACTTTGTAAACTTAGAATGGTACAGTGTTCTTAAAGTTTAATACATGCACCAAGAAATTTGAAGTAATGAAATTTGGTTTTTATATGTCTAAATATCATAGGGAATTCGGAAAAATGTTTATAAGACTACAAGTCTAAATCACTTCTGTACATATAGAACACTTATTTTCACCAAGTATTTTGGTATAAATACATGTAAATACAAGTAAATCCAAAACAGTTTTGTTTGTTTATTTATTCCTTAAATCATATGACTTATCAGATAACACAATTACAAAATATAAAGTTTTATATTTTACAATTTTCAAGGTTTTAGGTCATTTTTTAAATTTATAATGTAGCTAATTTAAAAAAAAAAGTGATGTACTGATGATATAAGCAATAATTAAAAAGAAATTAACATGCAGAATGGTCTCTTAAGTTATTACAATTATTAGAAATATTTTAAATTGCATTTTAAGTAGATATGCAGCTACCTAAGTGGCGTCGTCAATTGACCTTCTTAATCAAACTTTTGCACTGCAAAATGTGTTGAATAATATTATGTTTTAAGAATGCTTATCTATGCATTCCATCTAAATCTCTTTGAGTTTTGGAAATCTTCAAAATTTATGATGACCTTTCTCACTGAAATGCCTAATGTGAATGTATAAAATGAATAATGTTCGCTGTAACCAAAATTTTGATCAAAATTGTCTCATTTGATTGATTTAAGGTAAAACTTAACTGCGTTGTCTTTAACCCTGCATATTATAAATTCATTGAATGTCTCATATGGTCGCGGAGAACGTTTATATTTCATGTTTGTTGAATCAACGATCAAGAGCTGCAGTTATTTATTACATGTAAGCCATAATATTTAGTAACCCAGTACCGATAGTCAATTAAAAACAAACAAAAGAAATCAAAGACCAAAAAATGAGCACAATCTCTCTATGTATTGTCAGGAAGACGATTGACAAAATTTTTAAAACCGGTTCCATAGTAATTCCTCGAAGAAGTGGGATTTTTAAAGGGTACATTACTTGAAAATCTACACTTTAAAAATATTGTAAATATATATTAGGTCTGAACACTAAACATTATACTTAATGGGGAACTTGGTCGAATTCCTCTATTATTAAAGCGAAAATATTTACATTGTAAAAAAAAACTTTATTTTCTTAAATGATGGATGAACTTGTTATACAAAATCGTATGCAATGGCATCGATTCAGAACTTAGTTCATTGTATGTTTAAGGTATTTTAGATGAAAGTGAATTACACTGTATCTTATTTATGGACGACACAACAGATGCTCAGTTTATCATGGGTTTAAAAAGAAGTTAAAAGAATATTTGTTGACTAATATATCCAAAACTGGAAATTTAAAGTAATGTTTTTAATCGATGAAGTATATGAAGAGGCCGAATAATAATCAAGCTGAAAAGTCCAGTCAAGTAATATAAATCAGGCGCACAGCAGACACAGATGTCTAAGATATCAGAAATGGAATCAGTTAACATGTGGGAGTGGTAATCCCTTGCCTACCGAACAAACACCCGACGTCTGCTCCTTGTCATGATCGGGAAAGGAGCACAAGACGCGTGTGACCGGTTGCAAGTGGATACTCACTTCTTTATGGCACCTAATCCCATCTCTGGTGTTTTTGAGGTCCGTGTTTGCTCTGCTTCTATTTTGTATTATTTTATTGATCATGAATATTGCTCATTATCTCCATCTATTTATCTTTTCATTATTTTTTTTTTGTTTGTTTGTATGTATGTTTATTCATCCTGTGTGACTGTTTGTTTTAAGAAGGCTTACAATTGATTTCTAACACCTGTTTAACTATTGCCTGTCTTTATTGCTATATGTATCGTTTTTGCAATAAGTTACAATATTTTCTTTAAAATTTATCTGCAGGTAGAGCAAATAATCACAAACTCGTTATTAAAAATAATTTTACTTTCCACAGTTTCACAATATTCTTTTCAGACAATCTACTGTAATCCGGGATCGTGTTGCCTAAAAGCTTTGTCCTGTCGACAGTCGGCCATTTCGCCACACATTTGATGGACGCCTACCGCGGCCCGCAGTTCTCGTGTAGTTCATGACAGTAATGAACGTATAATTACCATCGCTTATTGTACACGCTTATTGTAACGACACATTGCGTGTAAATATAGATCCTTTTTATGTTAACGTTTACAATGTTAATTGGACAAGGTGGTCTAATTAAAATTTAACGTGCGAGGTATATAAATGTCATCTTTGAGTGTTCAATAAATGTTCCCAAGAAACCACATAACATGTACTTTATGAAAAGGAAATTTATGGAGGTTATTTTAATTTAGCATTTCTGAATGTCATAAATTGACAAAGTAATCAACTTTTAATTATTGAACTGTTAAAAACTTTTTGATTTATAAAAAAAACCTTGCATTCGTTTGAGTTACTAATAAAGAAAGGAAAATGCACAGTTCTTCCTTTTATTATATTCAATGTATAATGATCAATATAATTATTCAATATCATTTAGTGGTGTTTTTCCTTTTGGCAAGAAATTGCAAAAAACACTGAATTTAATGATTTACACGTGATACAAAAGATAGATTCAAATTTTATTTAAAAAATTTATGAAAATATGATTGTTGCAACTTTTCTAGAGACATACAAAGTCTTTCTTTTGTGGAAAAAAGAAGGCAAGTGTTTGTTGAATATACAAAGATTAAACACAGAGAACTGTATTTATTTATAAAAAGCCTTAAAGGTGCATAGACACAAATTTGAAGTTAATATTTTCTGTATAATATCACGACTTATATATTGTAATACCATTTCACAGGAAAAAATATTAAAAATCTTATTTCATCTAATAGTAATTTAAACTTTAAATTTTTGGATGCGTTTTATTGACACATCCTTTGCACTTTCACAAATTTTAATTTTATTCTTAATACTTAGGAAAACTTTGATTAAAAAATTGATACATTTTATTGTATTCAATAACAGATTTTTGATAAAATAAGATAATTTCATTAAGATAAAAAAAGATCCCAAAATTTATTAAATAGAAATTAATGTTGATATGCATAAATAAGTTTTCTTACGAAATAAAGTAATCAGCTATACGCCTTTTGCTCGTTTATGTCGATGCCTCGTAAACCTGTCCAGGAAAATCATTTACTTGCTATTGCTGGGCATATCGTTTCCGATTCTAACTCAGACGTGTGCCATTGGCTCAAGTGTTTTATTTATACATATACATCGTAAGAAACACAAAGAAATGCTTTTTATACAAATTCCGATATATTTCTGATATATTTGTTTTATGTTTTCGAGCAGTTCTTTGACTTTTTGTCCATAAAAAAATATTATACTTTATTAAAGAAACATAGCAACAATTTCGATATTATCTATTTCTTCTCTCCATATATTACTTTTTTAATATATACTAGTAGGGATAAAAATTAAATGTTTAGAATTTCATTACTTAAATTAATTTGTGCATTCAAAGGATAACGATTCTACATATTAAAGAGTAAATACTCCAGTTTACCCAAGAGTTAGTTTCAAACTTACCACAAAGCCTCCACAATTCAGTTCGTTGTCGTTATAATTTTTGGGTGTTTCAAATCCAACCCGCCACATTGATGATCTCATGGGTGGATCAATCATTCTTCCATGGGCATCCGTAAAATATATGTAACTCAGATAAACAATCAGTCCAAAAAAGAATTCCATAATTGCTTTGTGTTCGCGAAACCTTTTGATATTCTTGTTTTGAGCACAAAATTGATATAATTTATGAATACAGGTCCGAAACTTTTCTGAATGTCACTGCAACTCTTCGTTTAAAGATTCTCAAAATTAAAAATGTAGAAAAGCAAATGTTAATAAAAATAAAAGCCCATTCAACTAATTTTACGAACGTTTTGGGGCCTGTAGAACACAGTCTTGTGAGAGATGCCGGGGCTGTCATAGAATATAAGGCCCGACGGACCGGAAAGAATGGTGACATCTTAATATTGACGGCAAAGACTTCTGCGATCACAGGTCCCTTTAACCACTGTATTCTTAATCACGACTTCCTTATCAATTATTACAAATTCATATGGTATAATCTTCGGTCATCCACTTGTGCACGTTCTTATTGATATTGACTTAATCTTATTTTTCTTATTTCAATATCGTTGAAACAATTTTCTAGAACTATTGCAGTGAAAATGGTTGACCAAAATCTTACTCAATTAACCACTTTTTTAAAATTCAGAAAACAGATAATTAATTAAATCAACTGCAATATAAGCGAGATGTAAAAGAAATGCCACATTTTCTATAAATCCATAAAAAAATATATCAAACAAATTGTCTTCAATCCCTTTTAATCTTTTTTTTCCAGATGCATATACTATTTAATAAAGTGATTACTTGTATAAAGAAATACGAAATACCTCGAATGTACCTTAAGCTAAATAAATATGGAAATGAAAGTCATTTTAAAAAAAAAAAACATAAAGTAACTATGACATTAACGATAACTCGACTACAGTTTGACTAAATAATTTTGATTATTCGAATAGGATATCCGAGTAAAAACTTCTTTTTCATCATTATAAAATACTTAGAAAATGTTCTACAATGAAACAGGTGATGCATAAGGAGGAAAAGATTCCCTTTAATATTGATTGGTTTAACCTAATTAAATTTGAATCTCTGTAGGGCAATTGAAATATATACTGTATACAGGGTTATTTTCGCCCCGTCTTATTTTCGCCCTTTCACACTTGCAAACAATTTTGCCCCGTTTTAAATTCGCCCAATCATAGTTTTGTTTAAGAAATTATACTGTATTCTTTGAATTCGCCCCGTTTTAAATTCGCCCAAAAGATCGTAGGGCGAAAGGGGCGAAAATTTCCCTGTATACAGTATTACTTTGTTCATCTTTTAAATATCTCCTCAATAAAAAAAAATGTCAAAAAATGTTGGATCTTTTTTTTCCAAGGTTGAAACAGTCGCCTGCATGATACAGTAATTAGATCATTTGCTCTATTGTCGCGGTATGCAAATTTCACTGCCAAATGTTACTTTTAAAGACGAGTATTCTCGAGAGGGAGACGGAATATGAAAGGTTGATAGGAATAAAAGAGTGGGTTGCTTGAAAATATTACCTCAGTTTTCTTTCTCTTTTTTGATACACATTCAAAACGTTTTATTATATATTAGGAAGCTTTTACATAAATAATGTACGTTAAAGACTCACTCGAAAAGAAATTAACATACTGCTGTGTACAGAGACAGATGACATAAGAAAACTTTAGTAAACAATTAAAAGAATACAATGAACATCCTATAGTAGAATTATTTGTTTGTCTAATATAGACATAGGAAAAAATATGTATTAACTACATATGAATAAAAAACATCGATGTAGAATTTTTTGGGATTTGTTGAACCAAAACAATTAACTTGATGATTTACTTGTAAAAAGAAATTGAACTGTATTACTAGTGTCTGCTTCTTTATCTCTGAATTGGTATTGTTTTATAGAACGCCCTTTTGGAGAATTTTTCACTCATATCGAAACACCACTACTTGTCAGTGAAGAGCTGCAAATTAGTCCTACTGTGGGCATTCAAGTCTATTGAACAGTGAGATATTCTTTACGTGCTTTTTAGTACCAGCAACTATAGACCTAGATTTATAGAGTCTAGTCCGAAGGACCGGACTCAATGCCCGCTTCGTGTATTTAGTTTTGATATATGTGCAAGATGACAAGGCAGCATAACATACAAACTAAGATTTATTATAGCTTGGAAGAGGAGCTGTGATTTGAATGGCAAATAATGATAATAAAGACCCATCTCCACAAATTATTATCGCAAACCACGGGCAATATTTTTATTTTCTCCCAATGTAAAGAGAGCTATATTCGAACTCAGGACCGTGGCTTTGGATGATAATGAAGATAGGACATTAAAACCGGGTATTGTCATTCATTGTACTTGTGTAAAATATTTACTTATTTGAGGATGAATTTTTATTTTAATATTTGAAATTTTCAATCATCTGCAAAACACAAAAAGAAAAAAAAATAAAATTAATGACAAAAACGTTGCACAAAACATACATCATATGTGAAAATACTTTTTTGAAGTTCAACTTAATTACATGTAAGACCCTTTAAATTCTAAAATACTAAATCTCGTAGATTTTTGGGTCTAATCATAATATCTTGACTGGATTAGCTGTTACATTTTTAAATTCATAAATTATTTAATTCACACTTAGTACTAGTGATATTACTTGAATATTTGCTGCATATTTTAAAATCAATTTGATTCGAGAACTTAATAGTATAAATAAAACTAACATTTTCAAAAAATAATAGAAGAACACGTCAAATACAATATTAGTAAATATGTCAATAAACTGGGGGTCATTTTTAAAAATTCTTTCAGAACTTTACAGAACTTTGTCATTGTTTTTCTGCTTTGTAAAGCTATTTTTATCTCTTAACAAGAGTAAGAAAATCGGGTGGAACATAGTCATAAATCAATACCTCCTTATAAAAACTGGCATAATTTCTTGCTTCTTTACTAAATGGCAAATACTTCTTTTGATTAAATGGGATTGTCAGATCTATTGTTTCTAACGAGGACTTCCCATAAGTGATCTTCACAATTCTCTTTTCGTTTGACATGCTCTTTTGGGCAAATTTTAGAACTGCATCAAGAGTCTTGCAACAAGAAATGTATCGAGAAGCGCGTCCACTTTTAGATCCATAGCGCACGTGATCTTGGACACTGACGTCATCAGAATATGGTTTTTTTGCAAAGAGACCTTTGGTTGGGTCCTCCTCGGGTCGTAATAGTCTGTAACAAGTTTCCTCTCTAGAAGGCTGTAGAAAATGGAATTAAAAATATTTTTTCAATCATTGCACAAGGAAATAATACTGGATGCAGCATGCAGAGAACTCGAGTATTCAAATATTTCAGTATATGTAAACATCATATTTCTTATAATTATTTTAAAAAATATATTTTTTACCTATGGTTTTGATACTAAAATGTCTTTTATTCTTTAACGTAACAGACTAAATAAATTAAATTGGAGGTCTTAACACTATTTCTGGGTGTACAAGCAAAACAGTTCACCTTTTCACGACTTCATAAAAAGTTTTCTAAATTTAGATATCTTAACAGTCTATGATTTTTTAAGCTTTTTTTATTATGATTTTAAATTTACATGTACATGCGACTGTGTTTTTATTTTCATTATCAAAGGGGGACAATAACAACTTTCTTACAGGAAAAAATATTTTGCTGCCTTTTTTTAAATTACTCTTTCTTTTCGAGGGAAAAAGTTGTAGTAAATGGAATTCTATATGTGATGCAAATTGTGAATATTTTTTTATTAAATATATTAAAATTGATTTAGGTCAAGTTTTATGAAATAGTTCGATCAGATACATAATATCTTTAGAGTAAACATGTCAGAGAATCGGATGTACAAGTGATGAAGTCATTAACTCACCATAGTTCCGTTGGTGAAAAGAATACTTATATTCTCTGAAAATAAACACAGAAAGGTTTAAATCGTCTATTCTACATTTCTGAGATATATCATTGTAAGAGAAGTTTAAATTACATAGCAAATATTTCGCTAACTTTAATGTTCGTCATCTTCATATTTCATTCCTCTGACGAATTTACTTTCTTTGAGGCGTTTTTTAAAATTAAATATTGTTTTATATTTTTGTTTTTCAACATCAAGAACATGTATCTATTTTAAGGTCTTCAATCCCTAATAGGAAGAAATTCAATGAAATTGAAGACATAACAGATATATAGGCATTGAATACTCCGTTTATTTAGACATACTTCCCATTTATTACTATAAGTATGTTTAGTGGGATGTGTCCTAATTCATGACCTTGAATTTTGGTAAGAATTATCTCCCCTTCTTTAATTAATAAAAAAAAATCAATTAAAAAAAATTAAGCTGGTAAAAAAATTATTTTCAATTATCATTCTATTTATAATATTTCAATGCATCTTTCCACCACAGGATTTATTGATATTCAAATTATTTGAATTTTTATTTTGAAAAAACGCTTTTCCCCATAGACTTCAATGCAATCTTTGTTAATCAACTACTGCTTAATTAATGAACTTTTTGAAAATTTCTCGTGGGCAATCCTTTTCCACTATAAAATGCTTTAATATAATATCAGAGTATTGTGTACTTGACGGACATTTAAGGGTAGAGAATTTGGTACCATTAGGGATTGAAATCCTTAAGCTTCTACTTACTTTCATACAATAACATTACTTATATTCGGTCAATTTTTTACGGTTTGCAATATCATACTGTATTACTGATTACAAGCATTTCATGTGGAATGAAAACAAAAAAAAAGTATTTACCATCTTAAATACTAGTAATAGTGATTTCACAACACACTAGTATTTTATCATTAGAGTATTTTGCAGCTTACTTATTTGTCTGCATATGCAATTATGTTTGAAAATAAACTCAAATAAACTTGACGCATTGAAAAAAATATTTGAGCAAAGTTTTCACTATTCTGCTTTGATTAATTTTTTTTCAATTAACGTTTAATTCAAATACAGTTTTAAATTCATAACTTTTTTTGTTCCTCAAACATGAATCAAGGAAGTATTTGTGAAAAAACATTTGTTACAGTGCAGACATTTGCTGTTTTCAAAAACAATTAACAGAAAGCTAAAAATTGCATAACATAATCTGATACCTGATCAAAGTTTTGCTTTTAACATGAGAACGATTGAAGATATTTGTGTCTACTTACATTCAGCTGATCCTTCTTAGCTTAGCTGCTGTTGCGCATGTCTGATTTATGTATAATTTAAAAATAATCATTAATTATTTCTATCTGACCGAATTATCTGAATCATACTTCCGCATGAAAAAAAATATTTTCTGCATTATATTGCAAGTGTAAAATTATAGTTGTACTATGATTCTGACATGAAATTATTTGGAGAAAAATATCAGTAATTTGATCCTTTAAAATAAACATCAAATGAATACAACTTACATCGTCTTACAGCTGTCGTAAACAAAATTTGTTATGAAAATACTGTTTCAAACAAAGGGAAAATTTTTACTTTCGTTTCACAATCGTGCAATATGTTTTGCTATGGAAGTTAAAAAACAAACAAATAACGAATCGATATTATTATTCATTGTTCATTATGGGTTCAATATACACAGTATTTTATAGGCTTTGACCTTCAATCGTCGCAATATAACCTTTCTCTGAACATTATCGAATAGACATATTTCTCCTTCCACACATTGAGTTGTTTATTTATATATTATAAATACTTATTTCTATCGTAAACAGGTGAATATTTCTTGGGTGGAACCAAAATCTGTGAAAAAGAAATACAAACACAAATAGACCTTTTGGTTGTGAACAAACTAAAACTCGAGATAAGAATTTTCATAAAATTTTTTAATAAAATTTGAATATTTATTGAAGGAATTAGCTTCGTTTTGTGGCCAATTGTTTTCTTGTTTAAGCTTGTTGCTTCGTTTGTTACTTCATGCATGCTAAGTGTCAGACTTTATGTAACTTTTTTATTATTTGAGTTTAATGACTGAAAACAACTAATTCTCAGTTAAACTATAGTGCTTTATTACGAAAAAGTAAAAAGAAAAACAAAACAGTGAACACTAAAAATATAAATAGGTTCCTTACAAACTTTCAGAGTCGATATGATGAAATAAAATAACTGAGACAGCGGATCACCCTAAACTTTGACACTATAAGAGCTAAAAATTCGTCAAAAAAGATAAGAGTTTGGCTATGCAAATACAAACTTAGTCTGCATCTTAAACGATTGCGGAAAGATCTCACTATGAAACAAATGTCATTTATTAAACGCAAAACGTGTTACACAATATAAAATGGCATATACCTAATAATACCTAATATTGAAGAACAGTTGGATTCCTTCACTCAAGCAAAAAAGATGGTCTCTCCTGATTGGGGAACAGCTAGACCAGTGCAGTGAAATCATTTGAATTCGTCAAGGAGCCAACATTTATTTACAATAAAATCTTACCAGTCAGTGGGAACAATATCATGTGTAACTTTAAGAACCCTGCAGTTTTGATGAACTTATATGCTGTTAATGTTCTCGTTTATTTTTACAATATACAAATGTATGAACAAGGATTAACTGTTGTCCCTCGGTAGTGGGAAAGACTTGGAAACTTGATGCCCAGGTCTTTAATTCCCACTTCCTTGGAACAACAGTTTGATTGTTTCCCTTGTAGTCATTAAATAAAAGTATATGTAATATATACAAGCAAGTGGAGTGTCATCAGCAACAATCTACACACACTGAATGAAATAAACAGGTGTCTCCAATATTTTAAGGAGGGGTATATAACACAGCAAACGCACATGTACATATCACAATGAGGAAAAACTACTGGTAGCATGTTTTGACTAATGTTTGGAATCATATAATTAAAACATTTCACCTAACACTCAAATTGTTGATTTCGTTCATATTTGTTTGTATGACTTTTGTATTTAACAAATAAATAAATAAACCATTATTTCAAAAGCAGAAAAGTAGCACACTGTAAATCAAAGATTGAAGAGCTATCAATACATGCATCATTAAGGTACACAGGGAGTCAACATGGTAAACTAAAAATATCTTTCGAACAGAGTATCTCTGTCAATAAATCCCCGTACTGCATTGCAGATCTAACCATAAAGTATGGTGAGGCATTCTGGAGGAATATAATCAAGAAACAAAACCTCCTGAAAACGGGTTGCATAATATTTTCCTCTTTCGTTGAGTGGATGGAAAATCGTCTCTTGCATTTTTGGGTCTGTTAAATCAATTGCTTTCATTGCGGGATATAATTTTGTTATCATTACAACCCTTTTTGGATAGTGAATACTCTTAACAGCAAAATCTTCAACTGCTCTGATTGTTTTGCAACATGAAATGAAGCGTGAAGCGTGTCCTGCTTTCGATCCAAAAGTCACATGTTCTTCAATGTTGACGTAGGAACGGCGGTCTTTGGCAAAAAGACCTTTGCTAGGATCTTCATCAGGTCGTAATAATCTGAAGTAAACTTCCTGTGGGATGGATTCGAGAAATTTACAAAAATACAAATCAAGTAAAACACAAAGGATTCTTTAGAAATTGGGAAAATAAAACTTTTACAAAATCAAAATAAAAATTCAGTAAGCTTGAGGAAGGGGGACATATGATTGGTCTTTTTGAAAGACAAACATAAATGAACGAATAGAATATGACGAGAAACCAAAGAAACTGTGGTAGTTGTGTAGTTGAAAAAAATAACATTTTATTCAAATCTTTCTCCAATTTTATTATTATCATTATTATTATTATTAGTAGTAGTAGTAGTAGTAGTAGTAGTAGTATTTGATTTTTTAACGAAAGACTACATGAATAATTTTATAGCAATGTTTCAATGTAGTCATTGTTCGAAAAACTCATCATTACAATTGCATTTTATTCCATACTTGGTTATTCAAACAATAATCACAGTTCCTTTTCAAAGAATGTCATTTTTCAAATTCAGTTTTACAATAATTCTAGTCATCGGAAATGATTTTGATTTACCGTATATTTACACTGGACAGAATCAGCAAAAGAAGACACTTTGTGTAATAAATATGTTTAGTTACAAAAGAGGATTAAAATATGTGTCTTAACATGTAGTAATTTTATGCTTTCATAATAAATCTTTATGGGTTATTGATAATTTGCCATTTTCGTTCTGGATTGCGTAATTTCAAAACAAACTTTCGTATTAACCGTTGACAAGCAAATTTAATTAAATAATTCAGTTCTTAAACTCCTTCATGTGGATAACCAAAATTATTCAAGTAAATTCAAAGTAATTAGATCTCTATTTTCATTGGAAATAATATACCAGAGATTCTAACTTACCATTGCGGAATAGACGGTTTAAAAATTATTCTTCTAAAAATAAACGATATGGAATGTTATTTTCGTTTTCAATTTCCATTCGTGGAATAAACATTTATTTGGAAAATAGAAACAAAAAGTATCAAATCTTTTGTTTTAATTTATTTGTTAATATTTATTCATTTATTTTTTATAATGTGAAAATTTTCAGGGGGCCGGTGGTCTATAAATAACTCAATAGATCTACATAAACATTTGAATATTATTTCAAATCAGTTTTCTATTAAAAATTAATATGAAAACCGAACCATTTTAACATGCATAATATTATTGTTCAAGATACAAATTGAGTATAAAAAGGTAGTATGTAAATGCTGAATTTTATTATTCTAAAAAGTTTTATGGAACGCCATAGTTGCCTTTTGTGATGGGCCTTCATTATAATGAGGTGGTATTTCATTATGCTGAAGTAGTTTTACATCATATGCAGTGAGTACTTCATAATTATGACGTGGTTTTTACAAAAAGTCTTTATGTTGTGATTCCTTCGTTATAATGAGGTGATTTGTAACATGTGCTATAGTTGAGGTACTTCATTATAATGAGGTGATTTTGCATTGTTTTGAGTTTTTTTTTTCAATATAATGAGATGTTTTTAGATTTAATGTTGTTCTTTCTTATGATGGGCTTTTGTATTATATGTTGTGGGTATTTAATTATATTGAGAAGGCTTTTGTATTATATGCAGTGATTCTTCGCCATAATGAGAAGCTTATCTATTGTTGGTACTTCTTTACAATGAGGTGTAAAATCATTTTAATTAAGATGATTTGGTTTTTCATTATATGCTTTGCGCACTACATTTATGATTGATGTTTTACATTTAATGCTATGGGTATTTCATAATAATAATGAGGTGCATACTAGTATTTAATTATATGCTGTGGGTACTTCATTATGTATGAGGTGGTGTTTTGCATTATATTCCTCTAACATTTAATGCAAAAGTACATCATAATGAAGAAGTCATGGCATGTAATGTATAAACACTTCATTATTATGACATACCCACAGCACATAATACAGAACCATATCATAATGAAGAAACCACTGCATTTAATGTAAAAACATCATCATCATCATGAAAAACCCTCAGCATATCCCATTTCATCATAACGAATAATGAAATATCCACGATATATAATGCAAAACCGTGGAACTCATCATAATAAGAGCTTTTCACATAAGGTTATATAATGTTCCATAGTTTGGCACCCTGGTGCGTGAAGTGGTAAATCTCATTCTAGATGGGCTTAATTAAAATTGAACAATTATTCAATGCAAAAGAATCTTAGGTCAATAAGCTTACAAGTCGTACACTTTCATTATTTTTTTTAAGGAGGCTGGTGGGTCAACAAATTAATCCAAAACTAACCACCAGATTTAACTTAGATTTTAGGATACGGTATCTTTAACTGTCAACTATCATATGGCAAAGAAAAAATCAATACATTTTACTTTTAAAGTTTGAACATTTTTGTATATCTTTATATGGAGCTCTCCTTTTAAAGGAGATTGAAATAGTCTCAAAATTGCTGCCACCCCCAGCCTCTTTAATCCATAGTCATCACGCAGTTTTTAAACATCAATAATAATATGCACTTTTATATAACAAAAGTTATTATCTTCATTTTTTTTCTCAGGCATTACTTTACTATTACTTACTTGATAAAATCTTATTCGTTTTGTTTTTTTAATATTTTATTTAACTTTCAATAATAATTTAACAATCAATAGATATGAAAATAATAAAATGATTATAAAATTAAGTCTTTCGTCACTACTGAAGCATTTTCTCAGATAAAAATGTTTAAATAAATTATCCTTACTAAACCTGTAACAGTCTTTTTCAAATTTACTTGAAATTTACTAGTGTAGGTCAATATTAATACATCTCATTTAATCTTTTCTAGATTTACAAAGCATGAAATGAATGCAAAATGAAAAATGAATTAAATAAATCAGTTTTAACAATAATGATACATCGTTATATAAATATAAATCGTTATATAAATACTGGTATTTCATTTAAACAGCCCTTTCAGTGTAATACCAATGGCACTATATAATCAAACTAGCCTCAAGTTCTAGAAGTTTTGGTGGAATTCTTTTACTAAAGGGCATAAAAAAATCGAGAATTTCAAAATCTAATTACATATATTAGTACTCCTTTTAAGACTTCTAATATATACATAAAAAAGTACAAATGGTTGGATGAAGACCACAGAAATATTCGACTTTACACTTTCAGTAAAACTGTCGTATATTCATAGTTACAATTAAACATATAAAAACTATTTTTTTCCAGCACAAAGTACATGTATTTCAAAAACAATTTAAAAATACAAAAAAAAAAAAAAAACAAAAATCAAAAAACAAAAAATAACAAAATCAGTTATTATTCATCCTCAAAATAAAGTAATGATGTATTCAGTGCATAAAAGAATATGAAGATGTCATATGAGTGTAAAAATTTGGTGAAATTCTTATAAACAATGTGACATCTTCATATTCTTTTATACACTGAATACATCATTACTTTATTTTGAGGATGTATGTATTAAAAAATAATCAAAATTAAAATCAATTTTAGTTCACTAACAACAATTACTAAGAGCTTATATACGAGGGCTGTTGAAAATTATGTTTTGAACTCTGTAACATACAAGATAAAAATCATATAACATTAACAGTGGCTTTCTCTCATTATTGAAGCTTTAATCAACTGATCCCACTAACCGTTTGTGTGACCAAGTACCGTTATATTGTTTTATTGTGAGAAGCTGGAAAACAAGGATTATTAGAGATACTGCATTAAAATGAATGGTAAAGAATCAGTAACAAGGGAGGAGTTAGAAGTTTTATTAAAACTGTTGTAAAACTTAGTAATAATCCCAAAGAAATATTCACTGTGATGTTTACAACAACCAATGTTTGTTTTATAGACACATGTACAGGTGGATATTCAATGAACAAAATGATAAGATAGGCATCAAAGATGATTACCGTCATTGGTGACCAGAAATATCAAGAATCGATGTAATGTTTGCCAAATTCAACAAAATATCACTGATGATATTTGATTGATTTTAAAATGCATATTAGAACATCTGGTATGCATATTTTTGGGATAGGCCACACTATTTTAAAGAACCATTTGACTTGGCACTCAATTCAATTCTCAAATATGGAATCTAATCGTTCAAACTCTTATTCGTTTAATTTCTTGACGAGTCTAGAAAGCACAATTTTGTAAAAATTCAAAGAGTTTATGAGAGGAAGGCGCCAAAATCAGGAATCTGCTACATTGATTATCTTCACGACAACATTCAAACCCACATGTCAAGAATAGATAAAGAGTTTTGGGATAAATAGAAAGTTAATATTCTGTCACATCAACTATATTCGCCAGTTCTTTTCACCCCTCGACCTGTTCATTTTTTCAAACTATAAAAAAGGACCTTCAGAAAAAAGGAAACAAGTCCGGGAAATTACAAGTTCGGTCACAATGCAGTATACGAGTGACAAAGTCAAAATGGGTTTAAAAATCAATAAGAAATTGGATAAAAATGTCTCAGACATGACCTCCCCTTAAAGAGGGGTATTTAAAGAGAAATCACATGCATAGAAAATGGTTGGAAATGAAAGTATTACCGAATATTGCATTTATATCACAGTCCTTCTACAAGGAGCCAAGCTGCGTCTGGAATATGAACGCTGGACCAACCGTCGGGTGGGGCAAGCGAATTTGGAGGAACATCGCCTAGGATCAGAACCTCTTTAAATTTGTTGGCATAATTTTTGGCTTTTTGGTTAAATGGAAAATATTTCATTTGATTGTCTGGAATTGTAAGGTCCAATATGTTGATAGATGGGCGTATCTTTATCTTTACAATCCGTTTTGGATATGTATGACTTTTCTTGGCAAATATAAGAGCAGCTTTAAGTGTCTTGCAACACGAAATAAACTGCGACTTAAATCCATCATCCGTTCCTGATACCACATGCTTCTCTACACTGACGTTGGCATCTGGGTCTTTCGCAGAAAGGCCTTTCTTAAGATCTTCATCAGATCGTAAAAATCGGAAAACTTCCTAAAGGAAATATTAAGGATAAATATTCGTTTTTACATCAATGTACATGCAAATAAGGTGGATGTAAAATTCATTATATAGTAAAACTCGGTTATAATAAAGTCACTGGGACCTATGAAAATACTTTGCTATATCTGTAATTCTTTATATCCATATTTGGAATTCGTTAAATTTATATAGCCGGGGATCAAAGATGGCCTCGCTATATCCGTGAATTCGCAATATCCGTGTTTTCAGGTCCACTTTAAAATTGGTTTAATGTATCTAATTATATTTGTAAACTTCTTTTTTCTAATCAAATTTTTTTCTAATAAAAAATTTAATTTAAAACTTTTGCTAACAGATTTTTCTTTTTTTCAACCACAGATAGCATTGTCATTATCTGTCTTGGGAAGTAGCGCTTCATTTTGTTTTCTAATATATGAATTTGATAGATATGACACTGAATATTATTATCGTATGCACCTCTTACTTATAAATAAATGTTGTGATAATGAGTTATTTCTCCTCCTATTCTTTTCGTTCAAATTTATTCATATTTTGATCTGAACTAAAAATAATTTCTGAAAAAAAGATAGCAGCGATTCCTATCTCATACTATTTTTCACTTAAGTTGAATCTGATGCTACAGCTCTTTATGAAAATCATTTTTAGGAAGCCTAAAAAAATTCTTGCAATTAGATTTATTCTGGATTACATTTTTTGCAAGAAAAGCTTCATTCTTAGTATTTGTCAGTTATTATGTTCCCCAAACGAAGTTTGGGAACATATTGTTTTTACTCTGTTTCTTATTATGTTCCCCAAACGGAGTTTGGGAACATATTGTTTTTACTCTGTTTCTTATTATTATTATTCTTTTTTCTTCTTATTTCTTCTCCGGTACTTTTTTGTCCGCGAGTGTTCTCAGAAACTGTTCACCCAACTGAGCTAAAACCTTTTTAGGGTTAATAGGTGTGTAGTGTAGGTGTGCGGAACGAAGGTCATTTTGCGCGCATACGCCTGCACGTGCGGGCGCGTGATATTTGTGAAATGACTTATATACTTAATATAGCTACAACTTTTACATTTTTCAATGAATTGATTTGAAACTCATTATATAATGATATATTGATAGTGTAGATAATTTGACACTGTCAAATTAGCACGAACTCACGCGCATGCACGTGCGCTTCGCTCTGATTGGCTGAAACGAAAATCTCAATATCTTTTCTGTTTTTTGACGAAATGCTGTGAAATTTAAGACATGGGCATACTTTAGGATGTCCTAGAATATGATATATCGCAATTCTCATGAAAACACGCGCATGCACGTGCGCTGCAATCTGATTGGCTGAAACTTTAAATGGCTGTAACTCCCTTGTTTTTCAACCAAACAGACTGGGATTTAGAACATAGACAGACATAATAGACTCCTACAAGAGGGTATGGTCAGTATGCACATGCAAGCACGTGTTTGCACGAGTACTTTGCTCTGATTGGCTAAAACAAAAATCTTAATATCTTTTTTTTTTTTAGACGAAATGCTTTGATATTTTAAACATAGTCATGCATTAAGATATCCTACAATATGATACATAATATTTTTCATCAAATCACGTGCTTGCACGTGCGCTGCAATCTGATTGGCTTCAACTTTAAATGGTTATAACTTCCTTAGTTTTCAACCAAACAGAATGGGATTTAGAACATAGATCGACATAATAGACTCCTACACGATGGTATGGTCATTATGCACATGCATGCACGTGCGTGCACGTGAAATGAGAAAAATTGAAATACACTCAAATGAGCGTTTTTTTAAAAATATTTTTGGAATAAATGCTTAAATATTGTGTATATTTTAATACATTGAAAGTGTAGACAAGATGATATGGTCATTACGCACATGCATTCACATGCGCACGCGTGCAATGCTAAAATTGAAATATACTTATAATACTTGTGGAAAAACGTTGTTAAATACTAAAGTACGAAGAGTTTGTCTTATTTAATGAGGCTTACATGGAATATGGCACCAAAAGGGAGTTGGGGAGCGTTTGGGGAACATCTGTAACGGTCCCCGTTACAATTAGCCCTAGTTATTATGTCGCCCCGAACGAAGTCGGGGACGACATATTGATATTGTACGCATGTTTTTTTTATCCAGGCTGTTTCTCGGAGATGGCTGGGACAATCTTCCTGAAACTTTCCTTCAACGACGATCACTGGTTGTAGTTGTGCAGTGAGGTCGTTCAGTTCCAATATGTCTACCGTTGCCATGGAAACCTGTAAAAAGCGACAAATATTGTCCGAGAGTGTTCTCTCTGGTCCCTTAAACGTTCGTCATGAAACTTTTCTTATTTTAATGATTAGTATCTGTAGTTCTGCAACTCGTATTTAAAATTTTCATATAATCGATTATTGCCATGGAAACCAGGTGAAAGTTAAAATTCTTTAATTTCGATTTTCTCAATAACTACTCAGGCAATCGTTTTGAAACTTTCAATGTTTATTCCTTGCAATGTGTCAAAGTGATTTCTACTTTCAAAATAATTGTAATGAGTCGCTCACGGTTGCCATAGAAACGAAACAGAAAAAAAGATTCAGATGTACACATGTGTTCTCCAAGGTCTAGGTCAAAGGGTCAAAGTTCGTCGTATCCAATAAAAGTTCTTTTCACAAGGATTACATATTTGAAATACGAAAGCCCTAGTACTTACCGTTCAAACGTTATGGCTATTTACTATGTTCAAGACGCTGTTTCCCCCCCCCCCCCTCTTTTTTATGCACACAGCCAAGTAGAATACACAGATATAATATATACAACTTACAAGATATAATATATAACTTTTTAAAATCTTCATTCATAAAATTCAGTTCCCGTCATGTGATATTTTGCCATCATTCATTCTCCTTCTGTTTTGTCTCTTGAATTTATAAATATTTTATTTTATCTATATAAAAAAAAAATAACGATTGTCAGCTGCATTTATTATCATTTGGCGTTTTCTTGTATATCTATCACTTGTATATTATTCATTTAATTAGATAGTGCAAGTATAAATTAAAAAACTGGTACGTCATTTCCATAGTTTTTATTCATTCATAAATTCTTTGATCCGCTCCTGATGGTTCGCAAAGCCTTGATCACCACTGTATACAAAACATTCATCTCGCCGAAAATGTTCATGATTCCGCTAAACTGAGAAAGTTCACACATGATTTATTATCTCATAACACACATCAGCTCTCTGCAATGCAGAAATGCTCGAATTGAAGGGGAAAATTCAGGAGTTATTGATGAGAAAAATTCAGGAGTTATTATGTCGCCCCGAACGAAGTCGGGGACGACATATTGATATTGTACGCATGTTTTTTTTATCCAGGCTGTTTCTCGGAGATGGCTGGGACAATCTTCCTGAAACTTTCCTTCAACGACGATCACTGGTTGTAGTTGTGCAGTGAGGTCGTTCAGTTCCAATATGTCTACCGTTGCCATGGAAACCTGTAAAAAGCGACAAATTTTGTCCGAGAGTGTTCTCTCTGGTCCCTTAAACGTTCGTCATGAAACTTTTCTTATTTTAATGATTAGTATCTGTAGTTCTGCAACTCGTATTTAAAATTTTCATATAATCGATTATTGCCATGGAAACCAGGTGAAAGTTAAAATTCTTTAATTTCGATTTTCTCAATAACTACTCAGGCAATCGTTTTGAAACTTTCAATGTTTATTCCTTGCAATGTGTCAAAGTGATTTCTACTTTCAAAATAATTGTAATGAGTCGCTCACGGTTGCCATAGAAACGAAACAGAAAAAAAGATTCAGATGTACACATGTGTTCTCCAAGGTCTAGGTCAAAGGGTCAAAGTTCGTCGTATCCAATAAAAGTTCTTTTCACAAGGATTACATATTTGAAATACGAAAGCCCTAGTACTTACCGTTCAAACGTTATGGCTATTTACTATGTTCAAGACGCCCCCCCCCCTCTTTTTATGAAGCACACAGCCAAGTAGAATACACAGATATAATATATACAACTTACAAGTAACTTTTTAAAATCTTCATTCATAAAATTCAGTTCCCGTCATGTGATATTTTGCCATCATTCATTCTCCTTCTGTTTTGTCTCTTGAATTTATAAATATTTTATTTTATCTATATAAAAAAAAAATAACGATTGTCAGCTGCATTTATTATCATTTCGCGTTTTCTTGTATATCTATCACTTGTATATTATTCATTTCATTAAATAGTGCAAGTATAAATTAAAAAACTGGTACGTCATTTCCATAGTTTTTATTCATTCATAAATTCTTTGATCCGCTCCTGATGGTTCGCAAAGCCTTGATCACCACTGTATACAAAACATTCATCTCGCCGAAAATGTTCATGATTCCGCTAAACTGAGAAAGTTCACACATGATTTATTATCTCATAACACACATCAGCTCTCTGCAATGCAGAAATGCTCGAATTGAAGGGGAAAATTCAGGAGTTATTGATGAGAAAAATTCAGGAGTTATTATGTCGCCCCGAACGAAGTCGGGGACGACATATTGATATTGTACGCATGTTTTTTTTATCCAGGCTGTTTCTCGGAGATGGCTGGGACAATCTTCCTGAAACTTTCCTTCAACGACGATCACTGGTTGTAGTTGTGCAGTGAGGTCGTTCAGTTCCAATATGTCTACCGTTGCCATGGAAACCTGTAAAAAGCGACAAATTTTGTCCGAGAGTGTTCTCTCTGGTCCCTTAAACGTTCGTCATGAAACTTTTCTTATTTTAATGATTAGTATCTGTAGTTCTGCAACTCGTATTTAAAATTTTCATATAATCGATTATTGCCATGGAAACCAGGTGAAAGTTAAAATTCTTTAATTTCGATTTTCTCAATAACTACTCAGGCAATCGTTTTGAAACTTTCAATGTTTATTCCTTGCAATGTGTCAAAGTGATTTCTACTTTCAAAATAATTGTAATGAGTCGCTCACGGTTGCCATAGAAACGAAACAGAAAAAAAGATTCAGATGTACACATGTGTTCTCCAAGGTCTAGGTCAAAGGGTCAAAGTTCGTCGTATCCAATAAAAGTTCTTTTCACAAGGATTACATATTTGAAATACGAAAGCCCTAGTACTTACCGTTCAAACGTTATGGCTATTTACTATGTTCAAGACGCCCCCCCCCCCCTCTTTTTTATGAAGCACACCCCCCCCCCCTCTTTTTTATGAAGCACACAGCCAAGTAGAATACACAGATATAACATATACAACTTACAAGTAACTTTTTAAAATCTTCATTCATAAAATTCAGTTCCCGTCATGTGATATTTTGCCATCATTCATTCTCCTTCTGTTTTGTCTCTTGAATTTATAAATATTTTATTTTATCTATATAAAAAAAAAAATAACGATTGTCAGCTGCATTTATTATCATTTCGCGTTTTCTTGTATATCTATCACTTGTATATTATTCATTTCATTAGATAGTGCAAGTATAAATTAAAAAACTGGTACGTCATTTCCATAGTTTTTATTCATTCATAAATTCTTTGATCCGCTCCTGATGGTTCGCAAAGCCTTGATCACCACTGTATACAAAACATTCATCTCGCCGAAAATGTTCATGATTCCGCTAAACTGAGAAAGTTCACACATGATTTATTATCTCATAACACACATCAGCTCTCTGCAATGCAGAAATGCTCGAATTGATGGTGGCATGTCAGATTCGTTTTTCGGTAGAACCTCTAAAATGAAAGTGAAAGAGGGAAATTTCAGAGTTCTCACTGGCGTTACAATACACAAAATAATTCGGCTGATCTTCTTCATAACAAGGAATTACATTTCCCAAGCTTTTATCATAGGAAAGATACTGCCAATTAACAAGTATGAGGCTCAGTTCAGTACATCTGCCAGATTTCTTTTATGCAAGTCTGCAAATTGAGGAACTTGTAATTTTCCTGCACTACTTTCTTCTCCTACCGATTCTAAAAATAATGAGTGGGATGTACCGAATTAAGGTCTTCCGTTTCCAATGGAAAGGACTGATATAACTCAATGGTTGTTCAAACTTAGCTTATGGACTTTTGTTTTAGTGATGATAAAAATGAAAGTCTTGTCTAATACGGGGCGACATATGCTATTGCTTGCAATAGCAGACTTTCTAGTTATGTTCCCCAAACGAAGTTGGGGAACATATTGTTTTTACTCTGTTTCTTATTATTATTATTATTATTATTATTATTATTATTATTTTTCTTCTTCCTGGGAAAATTTTGTCCACGAGTGATCTTGTAAACTACACATCCGACTTAGGTGAAACCTTTTTAGGGTTAGTAGGCATGTTATGTAGAGTTGCCAAACAAAGGTCATTTTGCGCGCACGTGCTTGCAAGAGCGCGCACGTGCAATAGGTGAAATTACCAATATAATGGATATTGCCGTAACTTTTCTATTTTTTGATGAAATTTTTTGAAACTCATAATGTAAGGATACATTAGTAGTATAAACAAGATAGCATGGTCAAAATAGCAAGATCTCACGCGCATGCACGTGCGCTACGCTCTGATTGGCTGAAACTAAAGTCTCAATAACTTTCTTGTTTCTTGTCATAAACCTTTGAAATTTTGAACATAGTCCTACATTATATTGATCTACCGCATGATATATAAGAATTTTCATGAAAGCATGCGCATGTGCGTGTGCTGCAAGCTGATTGGCTGAAACTTTAAATGGCTATATCTCCTTTGTTTTTTGACGAAATTCTTTGAAATTCAAAATATAGTCATGCATTGGGATATCCTACAAAACGATAGAGAAAAAAAAATCATGAAATCACGCGCATGCACGTGTGCTGCAATTTGATTGGCTGAAACTTTAAATTGCTATTTCTCCTTTGTTTTTTGACGAAATTCTTTGAAATTTAAAATATAGTCATGCATTAGGATATCCTACAAAATGATATAAAAAAATCATGAAATTACGCGCATGCACGTGTGCTGCAATCTGATTGGTTGAAACTTTAAATGGCTATAACTCCCTTGTTTTTCAACCAAACAGGATGGGATTTAGAACATAGATAGATGTAAGGGACTCCTACAAGAAGGTATGATCATCATGCACGTGCACGCACGTGCGTGCATTTGAAATGAGTATATTTAAAAATACTCTTGAAAGACAAGATGATATGGTCATAACGCACATGCATTCACATGCACTTGGGTGCAATGCTAAAAAATGAATATAATTGGCATCCTTCTGCAAAAACGTTGTTAAAGTCAAAATGCACAGAGTTTGTCTTATTTAATGAAGCTTACAGGGAATATGGCACCGAAAGGGAGGAGTTGGGGAGCGTTTGGGGAACATCTGTAACGGTTCCCGTTACAATTAGCACTAGTTATTATTTTTTTTCTTATTTGTTCTCCGGTACTTTTTTGTCCGCGAGTGTTCTCAGAAACTGTTCACCCAACTGACCTAAAACCTTTTTAGGGTTAATAGGTGTGTAGTGTAGGTGTGCGGAACGAAGGTCATTTTGCGCGCATACGCCTGCACGTGCGTGCGCGTGAAATGAGTGAATTGACTGATATACTTAATATAGCTATAACTTTTACATTTTTTGATGAAATGCTTTGAAACTCATTACATAAGGATATATTAATAGTGTTAATAATATGACACTGTCAAATTAGCACGAACTCACGCGCATGCACGTGCGCCTTGCTCTGATTGGCTGAAACAAAACTCTCAATATCTCTTTTGTTTTCCAACGAAATGTTTTGAAATTTTTAACATTGTCATGAATTAGGATATCCTACAACATGATATGGAAAAAATTTCATGAAATCACGCGCATGCACGTGCGCTGCAATCTGATTGGCTGAAACTTTAAATGGCTATATCTCCTTTGTTTTTTGACGAAATGCTTTGAAATTTAAAACATAGTCATGCATTAGGATATTCTACAATATGATTTCGAAAAAAATTCTTGAAATCACATGGATGCACATGTGCTGCAATCTGATTGGCTGAAACTTGAAATGGTTATAATTCCCTTGGTTTTCAACCAAACAGGATGAGATTTAGAACATAGATAGATATAAGGGTCTCTAACAAGAAGGTATGGTCATCATGCACGTGCACGCACGTGCATTTGGAATGAGTGAAATTAAAAATGCACTTGAATGAGTGATTTTTAATACTTTTGGACTAAATGCTTTAATATAAAGTATATTTAAATATATAGAAAGTGTAGACAAGATTATATGATCATTATGCAATGCATTCACATGGGCACGCATGCAATGTTAAAATTTGAATATAATTGGTATCCTTTTGGGAAAACGTTGTTAAAATAAAAAATGCACAGATGTTGTCTTATTTAATAAGGCTTACATGGAATATGGCACCAAAAGGGAGTTGGAGAGCGTTTGGGGAACATCTGTAACGGTTCCCGTTACAATTAGCACTAGTTGTTGATTGAAAATCATTATGAAAAATTTATCCGGAGCATAGTCTGAATAGTTTGTGACTATATTTTTTACTTATGTCGAAAATTCCTAAAAAATGCAATAAATTATATACACAACTCACCATACTTGTTTAGCTGCTGTAAATGATATGTTTCTGAAAATAAATACAAGGGAATTTTGGTTTCGTTTTCATTATGTCATTAGTGTAAATGTTTTTTAAAGTTTTGGAGAGAAAATATCCAACCATTCTATTTGTTTTAAAAATTACATATTTATATCATTATTGTCCATCATAGCTGGATAAATGACATATCTATGTAATACAGGTACACATTATAATACACATATAAATTTCTATAAATTATTATGACTTGTAAATTACCCTAAGAATGCACTAATTCACACTTAAGCTTAGTACAAATGGTTGAAATGAATGCTATATTTCTATTAATTTTCATCAACACTAGGTACCTCTTCCTAATTTAAATAAACATAATATGATAAAAATTATGTATTATTACTTACATACAGCTGTCTTTTAGCGTAGCAATTCTTCTACAGCTTCTGCGCATGTCTGAATATCTTCTCGTCGATTTACTTTTCAACTGACTCATTCTTCATTACATTTCCGCAAGAAAAAAAGTAAAATAGCGATTATTGTTAATCAAATAAAGTTTGATATATTTTAAGAGATATAGCTTTCAATTTATAAAAACCAAACACTCCTTAATTCACAAAGCCTACTATAGAGTATATTACTAGCGTTAACAATACATTTTCTGAAAATAAAGAGAGAGGAAAAAATAATTTCATTTTCATTTTGCATTCGCAAAACTACGAAAGCCCAATGAGCTCAATTTCCTAGGTAAGAAAAATAAATTTTTCGCGTTATAACGCGAAACTTTCGCGAATAAACGCGTAACTTTCGCGTAATAACGCGAAAACTTTCGCGTTATAACGCCAAATTTTCGCGATATAACGCGAAACTTTCGCGAAGAAACGCGTTACTTTCGAGAATAAACGCGTTACTTTCGCGTTATAACGCGAAACTTTCGCGATATAACGCGTAACTTACGCGTTATAACGCGAAACTTTTGCTGTTTAACCAGACATTTGCTTTAATCTCAACGTTCTTTTGATTTTGTCATCAATTTTATTCATTACAATGAAAATCAAAAGGCTATTTTGATCTTGGACTATCACAAGTTAAATTTTAAGTTTTTTGTCTATTGAATCCATCTTAACCGTCACAATTTGTCTTTCTCAACGCTGTTCAACCAATTCAAAGTTTATGCGAGTTCCAAAAGTTAAACTTCAAGCTTATTAATTTCGGGGAAAATCACCCCTTTCCGTTTTTTTATGCACTCTCTAGAGAATTTGAAATATTTTTATTCTATAGAGATCAAGATCTCAGAAAAATGACAAAATGAGGTAAATTTGTCAATTGTGTCCCACTGCATTTGTGAAAATTGAATAGCAAATTTTCATTTGTCTCCTTTGGATTTACTGTGGAAATTAGATATCCTATTTTGAGGTTGCACCACGTTTTCATTCCATTGCTTACGAAAACATTGACAATTCAAAGTGTACAAACTATGCTGTATACCTTCATAGTTTTTATTTATGGCTAGTCCACGAACTTCTCTATAACCCAATATTGGAGACAATGATTGATTGATTGATTGATTGTATACTTTTTAACGTCCCTCTCCAGAATATTTCACTGATATGTAGACGTCACCATTGCCGGTGAAGGGCTGCAAATTAAGGCCTATGCTCGGCACTCAGGGCCATTGAGCAGGGAGGGATCTTTATCGTGCCACACCTGTTGTGACACGGGGCCTCGGTTTATACGGTCTCATCCGAAGGACCGCCCCATTTAGTCGCCTTTTACGACAGCAAGAGGTTACTGGGGACCTATTCTAATCCGGATCCCCACAGGGATTGGAGACAATGAAATTATACATCGTTCATTCACTTTTAAGTCATGTTTCTACAGTGTTTAATTTTTTGTCAAAAATGATTGCTTTATTTACTAGTGGTAGAGTTGTAGTAAATGTTACTGATTAAAAACAGCTAGAAAAAATGTCAAGTGGAGACTTTCTTTAAGAAATAATCAGTCTAAAGAATTCAACAATTGAAAAACATGTACAAGAAAGTAAAATTCATTTTATTAATTCAATAGTAAGGTTTTAAAATGAAATAAAATTCTGATGACTAATCTACCCTATTCTAGCATCATATTTTTTCGCGAAATAACGCGAAAGTTACGCGTTTATTCGCGGAAGTTTCGCGTTTATTCGCGAAAGTTTCGCGTTAAAACGCGAAAGTTACGCGTTATAACACGAAAGTTTCGCATTTTATCGCGAAAGTTACGCGTTTATTCGCGAAAGTTTCGCGTTATAACGCCAAAGTTACGCGTTTATTCGCGAAATCTACGCGTTTATTTGCGAAAGTTTCGCGTTATAACGCGAAAGTTACGCGTTTATTCGTGAAAATTTCGCGAAAGTTACGCGTTTATTCGCGAAAGTTTTTGCGTTATAACGCGAAAAAAAAATATTTTTCTTACCTACGAAAACGAGCTCATTTGGCTTTCGTACAAAACATATTTATGCCACGGAAGTAAAAAATGACAGAACCAACTTATACGTTTAAAAATTTAATACGTACATGTATTACGTATTCGGGTTATCATTTGGTGCCAAGTGGAAATTTTTTAGTTTATAATATCGTCTCTAGAAGGAATATTTTTCTAAAGTCGACCTTAATTTCTCTCGTTACAAAATTGGCAGAAATTAAAAAATCCACTGAAACTTGTTCGTTCAAATGAAATATATCATACTTGATCTGAACGCACAAAAATTTGTATACATGTACTATATATACGGGAATTATTGTCCCCGTTTTATTTTCACCACAACATCCGTTTGGCAAATTTAAAACTGGATGAATTCAAAGTATACAGTATATTTTCTTGAACAGAACTGAGTCTTGAAGAGTTTTAGACGGGAAAGTATTGTTTGCTGGATTGCAGAGGCAAACATTTCCCTGTATTTATTTGTTCTTTGTGCTTGCAAAACAGTTCTCTTGCAGAATTTATAATCTTTATAAGATTACACGATTTTTTGTAAAGCTTTACTACCTTCAACAGGCTGTTTTATAGTGGCATTGACCAAACTCTTGTCAGTTTATAAAGCGGCTTTGGAAAGGCAATTTATAACTAGTACTATGTAGTTACATAAAATAACGTTTATATTAAATGAAATTGAAACCGGTTTCTTGGATAATCTCTATAATTCAACAGGTCTGGACGATTTCCTGATAAGGAAGTCAAGAGGTATAATCGTGAATTGCTATAAATACACAAAATTAACAAAGTGCTAGCCCTTCTGACCAATCAGATAACGACATTTAGACAAACCCATCTGAAAATTAATAAAACACGTGGTTTTAAACTTTTCTGCTTAAAAGATTTTTTAAGAACAAACTTTTTGTAAACTTTATGCATATCTTGGAATGAAACAACATAAATGACAATTCTACCTTGAACAAACACGACTTGAAAGCTTAGAATAAATTTAAGTGGGATTTAAAATCTGTCAATACGAGGTAGCTATCCCAAATTTAACTTGTGTAAAGAAATTGATATAAATACGGCAGATTTTCAGCCTGGTATGAAAAATGTTTTCAGGTGGGAATATTTTTAACATTTTAATTATTTCCTGAGTGTTTATGACAAAGCATGGTAAGTTACATGTATGGTGAAAAAGCATAAACTTACTCGTACATTCACTTTTCTCGACGTTTTACACGTTTTCCTTGTGTACATTTAAAATGTTTTTAACATTGTACTAGTATTCAGCGCTCATAAAACCCATGATATTTTATAACTACATGTAGTTAATAAAAATAGAGAGGTTTAGTTACAAGTGACGTAACAACGTGTACGCGTAACATTGATGTACACGTTCTATTTGACGTCAACGTCACTAACATGATTTAGTTATACGTAAACGTGAACGTATGCAAATTTCGTGATTGAACAGTAAATTAATTGAACGGCATTGAACAGTAAATTAATTGAACGGCATTGTATTTATTATTTTTAATTTAGACAAACCAATGGTGAAATGGAATTTATACTTACTCTAGTCATAGATATCATTATAAACAATGAAAAATTATTATATGTATTGCCATCTCAATGCAGTGAATCGCTCTAAATATTTTGTCACCTAGTATCTCTACAGGATATTAAGCTTCACTTTAAAAATGGAAGCAATCATAAAAATTATTTAATTGATGATAAAAAAAAAAACGACCACATTTTGCACTTTTTGGAGGAGGAGGGGGGGGGGGTCCAAAAGAAAACCTTTTGAAAACGATAAAATGTGAAGGCTCAATCATTATAACGTCTAGACAGGAGACATGGAATAAAATTTAATACATAAATACATTGTTAAAACCAAAATCAGACACCGCCCCTTTTTGAAATACGCATCTGCTCTAGATCTTTACATCTGATAGTACAAAAGAAAAAAATAGTTAATGAAATACAATCTTAACATGCACTTGACGTTACACATAGGCCTACTACCTATAACTAATTAGGCGAGGGTTTATATTTTTTGTCATGTCACTAGTGCCTGTGGATGTTATATAATAGTTTGAAATATTTTATTATAAAAAAATAAAGAATATAGGGGTTTTAAAAAAGGTTTTAATAAAAATAACAGAAAGGGAAAAATCACCATGAAACTATAATTTTTTATTTGGTGCATTGGCGGACGGGGTCTTCTTCAAATGAATCCTGCGTACAAACTGTATCAAACATGCTGTTTGGTTTCAGTTTGAGTTTAACGTTTCATTGATAAAAATACTAATACTACGATGAAATCAAGACAAGTGTTCTTGTTTAATTGCACAAAAATTAATCAACTGCATCAAAAAATAAAGAATGTAATCCATAACTTTACCCGTTTACGTCGTACGTGTAGACAGTGTATTACACGTTCTAAACTTGTAGCTACACGTCGGATTTGACGTCATGACGTCGAAGACCTCAACAATTGATGACGTCATCCGTACAAGTTCGTCGCAAAACGTGTAACTAAACCTCTCTAATAAGCAATGTAGATGTACATGTAATGATAGTTTGTACACGCCATAGCTCATAACTTTTTTATTCCATGTGCTATATATTATCATGTAGTAAATTAAAAAAAAATCGCGATAAAAAGAATTATCTGGAATTAAACCAGTGGGCTCTCGCATGCTAAGCGAGAATCGTTCCACTTGACCTTTGATGAATTTAAATGGCAAAAGTACATCATACATCGAGAACTCATGGCATATAATGCAAAGTAGTTGACAAATAGCCTAAAGAAATATTCAGATTTTACACTTTTCTTGAAGTAACAATAGTTTTATAGTCACAAAAAAATTAAAGACGATGTTTTCTCTAGCTCCTTGTATTTACTAAAAAAAAAAGATATGCACTTTTGAATTTCACAGAAATACAAGAAAAATCAAAATACAGAAAGTTATTAAAGTCAGCAATTATTCATCAACAAAATAAAGAATTATGTATATATAATTTACTTATAAAATTTCACATGAACCATAAAAAATACACATTTTCAATTGCATGCATTGGCTTTTTTTAAAACATTGGTATAATAAAAGTTATAAAATTTACCTCTTCACAACCGAAGATGAAAAACGGATATATCAGAAAATATAGCAAATATAATATCACATTGCAATTCCCCAACAATAAAAAATACTTAGAAAACCTACATTTTTTTATATAGTTTTTTTTTTTACTAAAAATTATCTTTATCAAATCAATGTAATTCAAAAACAAAGAAGTCGTAGCTCATGTAAACTGAGTTCCTCTACAATATGTTCTACATATTTCTTCACTCTTATAGTTCTGTTATGCATTCTGGTCGAATTTTGCCGACAACTAAAACTTCCTCAGCCCATGACGCAAAATTTCTTCCTTTCTCGTTGTCTTTCTGAAAATATGCGTCCACGGTTTCTGGATCTGTCAAATCGATGATTTCAATAATCTCTGGGTCTCCTTCATCGATATCAATTTGTACAATCCTTATCGACGATGCCCACGTTTTAGCAACAAATCTTTGAATTGCTGATTCTGACTTGCAGCATGAAATAAATCGTGATTCAGATCCTCCAGATCCATAGGTCACGTGGTCTTCTACAGTGACGTGAGAAAGAGGGTCTTTCGGATAGAGGCCTACACTTGGATCTTCACCCGGTCTTAAAAGTCTGTACAGAACGACCTGTTACCAATAATTGAGAGTTTACAAAATACAACAAGATTTGTGAAACACTCATGCCCAGTCATGGCAGCTTATGCATCTTTTATAGAAAGAATGACAATGAAGTGTCTCTCTTTTTTATCAAAAATTAGAATAAGACGAGATATACAATGGCACTAAGTTAAAAGACCCTGTGAAGGTCTCAAGATCCCTCTCTACACTGCACACTAAAGAGTTCTGATTCTAAGGTATTTTTCTGCAGTTAGAGTAATCTGCCCTTAAATCTAACTTCTAAAAAATAGAAAATCACAAATATATTAATCGATTTGTAATTAATCCAAATATTCTTAACATTTTAAAAGACGAAGATAAATTAACTGAACGTGTTATTTACATTTATTTTCTCTACTGAAGTAATTAACAGTGATTTCTAGTCACTGACACTATGTTGTCTTTGAACATTTTTCCCGGTGGTAAATGCCACGCACCATATAGTGAAAATTAAATAAATAAGCACAATATTAAGTCCTTTGTACAATATAATTTATTTTTCTCAATGTCCAAAAAAAATTTGCACTTGTATAGAGAGGGTCCTTAAATTCTTTAATTCTATTTACTGATATAGAAAGAGTTACAGATAGAGATGAGTACCCCAGATATTATAGAAAGAATTTCTGCCAAGGAAAATATCGGTTCGATCGAAATGGAAAAAAGGAGATGTTTAATAAATACTATTCAAAAATATTTAGTGCAAAATTCATCTAATTGCAATTACATGTAGTGGTATAAGACATGTTGCACATAAGTAAAGCTACCCCAAGTGCTACGGGCATATGTACATACAGTAGAAAAATGGAACTCACAATATACACCCCTACATTTCAACCAGGGGTATAATAGAAATATGGTAAATGAAAAAAAACTATAACGATTGTTAATATGGCTTAGATGTTGAAAATTCACAAGCAAGCAATGTCTCATCCCACCCCTTTTTACGTTTTTCTATTATGTATCAAGTATATCCTGCCAATTCCAATAGATGATTAAAAGATCGAATTTTAGTACTAGCAATACAATTTATAATATGATTTAAAACTCACCATTTTCTTTCAGATGTTCTCAGACTAAAATTAAAATGAAATTTAGTTTCGTTTTTCTATTTCATTCGTGGAAATACTAAATTAGCATTGATTTTTATTATACGTAACAACTCGGAACAGTTCGGCCATTTCAGACGGTATGTGCTAATCTCGGGCATAGACTGGAGTTCCTGTCTCATTCGTACGAAACGACTGTATATCGAAGAGATCAGACAGGCAAGCCAGTCTAATCTCGGGCAAAGAGCAAAATTTAAAAATGAGTGAGTTAAAAAAAATTCAATTCCAGATTTAAAAATATTGCATTGAATAAATAAAATTTGATAACGTGTCATTTTTCGTAAAAACAGTACGACATTTTTTCGTTGTAATTTTAGATACAGATTTTAGCCAATCAAAATCTTCGTGCTGGATCAGCACATACCGTTTCATGGTTTAGTCGGACTTTCCAATCGGCGGGCAGAGTTTTGACGCTGTTTACGGATTTAAATGAAAACAGAGAGATGCGTGCCATATATGGTTGTGTAGGTAGATTATCGTTGAAGACACTGGTAATAAAAAGTTTGCCAGTGCATTTCATCTGAAAGTGTAAATGAGTGCGTTTCTGAGGAGGGGGTACTGAGTGTAATTCGGAGTTGGATACCTTGTGTTATTATTATTATTATGTATTGGTTAAAAATGTATTACCGAAACAAGTGCCTGTGGACCTAAGGTAGGGTTCTCGTCAGGTTGTAAAAATCTGTAATACATTTCCTATAGGACGGATTGGATGATTAAGATATTTTATGAAACACTACGCACACATTTCACAATTGATGCTTACAAAAATGCAAAAGTTAAACCACTTGAAATGTTCCAATCTTTCAACAGAAATATCATTTATAATTTCATCGATGCATATTGTAATTCATCCTTAATAGAAGTGATATTTTAAGATTTACATACCAATATTCTCTCAAGAAAAGTCTAAAAGAAAGTATTTTCTAAAAATAGAAATGCATCCCATCATCAACATTAACCAGAAATGTTAAACAAACATTCTCCAAATTCTTGACACTCACAATTAATTTTTGAAATTTCTTATTGATGATATCCCAGATAGCATGACTATGTTGGGCCAACATATGTAAAAGGTTGTATGGTTGGCGTTGGGGGAACAACCTTGGGCCAACATTGGACCAATGTTACCAAGTCAACCTTCTTGACCATGACAAAATTCCTATGTTGGCCCAACGTTGGTCCAACGTAAGCAACTTCCATTCAGTTTAGTTCCCAAGGAAGGAAGGACCCTGGTGTTGGTCCAACGTTGGACCAATGTTTATAATACACCCTTAAAGAAAAGTGTATTTACAAGTTGGTAGTAGTATGTTGGCCCAACGTTGGCCCGAAGTTTGTAATACACCCTTAAAGAATGTGTCTTATCAAGTTGGTAGTAATATGTTGGCCCAACGTTGGCCCATTGTTAGTAATACACCCTTAAAGAAAATGTCGTATCAAGTTGGTAGTATTATGTTGGCCCAACGTTGGCCCATTGTTTGTAATACACCCTTTAAGAAAGTGCCTTATCAAGTTCAAGTAGTATGTTGGCCCAACGTTAGCCCGATGTTTCTAATACACCCTTAAAGAAAATGTCTTATCAAGTTGATAGTATTATGTTGGTCCAACGTTGGCCCATTGTTTCTAATACACCTTTAAAGAACGTGTCCTATCAAGTTGGTAGTAGTATGTTGGCTCAACATTGGCACAATGTTTGTAATACACACAAGTGTTATTTTGTTTAGGTGTTTAAAAGATGGGATATTTATATAGGGCCAACGTAGGCCCATTTATTATACTGCCAATTAATTGATGGTGTCAAGCATAAACACAATTCAAAAAATAGAATAAAACACTCTTTGGTGCTGTGATCACCTAAGTGCAAAGTTAAAATGTTGAAAATATCATATCTAAACAAGAGCAGTCATCCAATGATAAGCATGGACATAGAAAGTATGATCAGAATGTGCCAACGTTGTCCCAACGTAAAGCTCAGCAGCTAATTATAAAATTGTATATTTATATTTATTTGTAATAAACCAGATAGCAGAACATCGTTGGCCCAATCTTACATTATGGTTGTATTATCTATGTTGGGTTACCTTTATTGGGCCAACAATGGCCCAACATGGAATATCGATAGCTGGTTATGTATAATGGTGCGCTAATGTTAGGCTAACTGTTCGCATTATATCATAAAATTATTATCATGAGAGAAAATATTTGTTTGGGGATTGGCATCGGCCCAACGTTGGCCCAATATACCATGAAGCTGACTGAGCATCATGGGAAGACAACAACCGGGCTACTTGTATATATCCGCGCCATTTTTAATCTGACACGAGCGAGCGTAATGAGACTGATACCTTGCATATCTGCAACCACTTTGTAAGTATTTATAATATGTTTGCCTCGGCACAGCTGAATTAATGTTTAGTTTTTAAACAATATCATGTACAAATCTGCGCAAAGCAGACACGGGGAAGTGCAGAGGCCAGGTGCTGTTGGGTCAACACTGTACCCCAGATGGCATGATAACATTGGGCCAACGTTTGGCCAATGTAATCGGTTACATCGGGCCAATGTTGGCAAATGACATTGACCCAATTTAAGTTTGCTCATCGGCCCAATGTTGGCCCGATGTGTTGGGCCAACGTTGGCCCAGTGTAGAGTGTTATTTCTACAGATATTGGCCCAACGTCGCGCCAACATTGGCTCGATAAATGCGACATTGTTTGACCAACGTCAATAGGAACATTGGGCCGATGTTGGCAAATGACGTGGGTCCAGTGTCATTTTGCTTCTAGGCCCAAAGTTGGCCCGATATTTGGACCAACATTGGGCCAATGTGTATAAACATTTAATTGTTACAAATCTGTATACTGTGAAATCACTAATTTTCGTGAGGGTTTAATTTTCGTTGTTTTCGTGGTATGAAGAGACCCACGAATTTATGTCCACCATGAAATGTAAATTTCCATATGCACAACTACTTATAAGTTCTTCACCCAAGAAATCAAATCCCCATGAACCAGCATTTTTTCCTCAAACCACGAAAATTTGACCCCACGAAAATGTGTGATTTTACAGTATTAACAAATCTGATCGTCTCTACAATCAAAAATAAATCTACAACCAATCCTACTTGAAAGTACAAGCTAGCTAAAATGAATTTACAAGGCTTGTTAAAATTCTTATAATTTATCAAAACAAAATAAATTATCAGTGATGAAATGTTTTGTTTTTATACAAGAAAAATAAAGTATAAAATAACAAATGTGTTTTGATACAGTTAAAACAATAAATAATTTGCCCCTTATTTAGATTGAAATGTGTGACTAGTAAAATACATTTCCGAAGTCTACCACTTAATTTACTTATATACACTTAACGTCGGGCACATGATCAAACATTTTGAAAATGTTGAACTTGTTGAAGTTAAAACTAAATTTATTCAGTACTAAACATAAATTGGGTTCTTTCAATTAAAATTTGTTCAGTGTAACGAATTTTCTATACATGTATTTTATATGGGGCAACATTGAATCAAAATCGTTGTGATGATGATGATGATCAAGCGTAGAAATGTTATGCATAAATGCCTTCATCATGCAAGCTAATCACTTAATCACACCATGAAACAAAAAAGACGGTTATTCCTTAATTGACAACTTAAACATATAGTGATATACTTGTAAATTTAATCGTATGTTTACTCTTTACTGAGAAAAGTAACAAATGTATTAAGTACCAAATACTACAATTTTAGTGCTACTAGAGATTCTAAAAAGACATTCAGAACACAATCAAAGAATGGCTAAGGTATGCCAAGGACAGGGATGGGGGAAGAAGAAACGGACAGAGAAGAAAAGAAGGGGGAGGAGGAGACTCGGGAGAGAGAAGAGAAGACTTAGGAGAGGGATCAGATGGAAAGTGGCAGTGTCTAGCTTTTTTCTGTTATATACTGTGACAAACCTGTAGTTCTATCGTTTTTTGTGTCTGTTTGTCGGTTACAAACACGATGCAGATACCAGAAACATTTTTTGTGTAAGTAAACAAAATGACGGGATTCATTGTAGTATTATTTTAAGAACAGGGGGGCATTGTTTATTTGTTGGACCTGCTTATTGATACCAGCAATTTACTGAACTTGTGCATAAATTTACATCAGAGAGGGAGTATACAGTCATGTAACCCTACATGTATCGCTTGAAGTGAGCATCAACTTTTATTTCTTTATTAATGTTTTCTTCATGCACTGAGCAATAAAATACTAGTATGTTATAATTTAATTTTATATTTTGATTTCTTTTTCCTCAGTTTTTTAATTAATGCTATGAGATATATATTGAGAATATGTATTAAACTATTAATCTAGCATATATAGCTAGTATTAAAGGGCTTTTACCATTAAACTGTACTACAAAACTAGTATAACCTTAATATATGTATTTGTTTGTCAATTTTGAGGACGAATGGTCAACCAGTGAAGAGCAAATGAGTTGTCATGATGGAGAGCCAATAAGATACAAACCAACGTTGGCCCAAAAATGACGTTTGCCTGATATTGAAAGAATAAGTGGCCCAACAATGGCTCAATAATATCCGTTCGTTGGTCCAGCAATAAGCCAACAAGTTGGTCTGATTAAGGGCCGATGAGCAAATTACCGTTGGCCCAACATTAAGTGCTTACAATGGCCCAAATGTACAAAAATGACGTTTGCCCAACATTGAAAAAATACATTGGCCCGACAGTGGCCCAATATTAACTGTTACATTGGCCCAACAATAAGCCAACAAGTTGGTTTGATTAAGGGCCGATGAGCAAATTACCGTTGGCCCAACATTAACTGCTTACAATGGCCCAATTGTACAAAAATGACGTTTGCCCAATATTGAAATAATACATTAGCCCAACAGTGGCCCAATATTAACTGTTACATTGGCCCAACAATAAGCCAACAAGTTGGTTTGATTAAGGGCCGATGAGCAAATTACCGATGGTCCAATGTTGAATGCAAACGGTGGCCCAACATAAGGAGCATTGTTGGCCCAACAAAGGTCCAATAACATCCTGCTATCTGGGATGAAATATTTGTAACTGTACAATGTGCTTAGATCTTTCCTGATTTAAAAAATACACACACAAAAGTACGAAATACAAATAAATCTTAAGTTATGGTCTTTTTCTTTTTCTATTAAACTTTTCTACAAGTGTAATTATACTAAATTCTCATCGTTTCTCAATCCATGTCATTTGTAATGACATTTGCTTGACGAATTTTTTTACAGGAGGGGACAAAGTTTATAATGATTTCTTCGTTCACATAAAAAACATGTCCATTTTCTTCTTTTGTCATTGATTCTTCATTATAAGATAAATAAAATAAAGCATATTTCAATAGTGATAAAGTGATTAATATTTGAATTGATATAACTCACCATTTTTATTCAACTGCGTTTGGTTACTGTTAGCGGCTGAATAACTTCTATTTAAAATAGAAATAAGTCTTTACCTATCCTTCTATTTTTAGAATTGGGGAATTTCAATTTAATATGGCGCTTATCTTAGAGATGGGTCATAAAGCGAAACAAAGAGTAGTTTTTTTCTTCAGAAAATAAATAAATGTCGAACTGCTGAAGAAAACTTAGAATAATGTGAGACAGGAAAAAGAGGGGTTCATATATAACACGTACATTGCTTTAAAAAAAACAGCAAAGAAATCTTAACTTATGGCCCTGTCTTTTTTTATTAAACTCTTTTACAAATTCAATTATATTAAACTCTCATCGTTCGTTTCTCAATCACCGTCATTCATAATGACATTTCCTTGACGAAGTTGTTTGTAAAGGCAGGAAGGAAAATAGCGTTTTTAATATGAACCCCAACTATATGATAAATTGTTGTCTTCTTTTCTTTGATGAAATGATTTTTTGTTTCTCTTTCATTTTGAATTCGAGGAAAATGCGTCAGGCAAGGCATTCCACTGTTTAACTGTTGATCACTTGATGTAATGCAACTTTCCTTGTATAATTTAGTTCTAATTGGAGGAAATTTAATTCTATATCATTAGTTCTGAGGTTAACGGAAGGATTTGATGGACGATAAGGTTCGATCAAATTATACAAATATTGTATATACAAAATGCTCCACCAAAGGCAAAATTTTGATTAATGTCCAAATAATTTCACATTGAATTTTACATTGAAGTCTTTGGGCAGTGCATGCTTTTATAAGATATTGTAAAAAGTAATTTGAATTTCTTATAAATCTCTTGGTGAAAATATGCATAAACTCTCTCTTTATTAAAGTATAACATAAAATGAATTATTTACCGCAGAAATTTTGAGAAATCAAAAATTTTCTTATTTTGATTAAGGGCAGATAACTCTTCAAAATCTTTCAATGTGCAAAGTGACGTTCTCCTTACCTTGTGAATTTGGTTCATGTCACTTATATCGTTATCTAGTAATCCGTTTTTAAGTAGTTTAAAATTATTTAAATTCGTTCAAAATCCCTTCATTATACATCGAATACCTTAATTAAGCTTTCTACAAGTTCAATTATACTTAAATAGCGTCTTTTCTCAATCCATGTCTTTGTAATAACATTTCTTCGACCAATGAATTTGATTGTTTGTAAAGGCCTGAGGGGGAGAAGGTGATATGAGTCCCAACTACAGTTTGACTATATTTTTTTAATGTCGAAAATTCCTAAAATAGGATAATAAATTATAAACACACCTCATCATACTTGTTTAGCCGCGTAAACACTGTTTCTGAAATTAAATACAAGAAAATTTTGGCTTCGTTTTCATTTTGTCATTAGTGTAAAATGTCTTTTTTGAAAAGGTTTGGAGAGAAAATATTCAACCAATCTATTTGTTTTAAAAATTACATGTTTATATCATTATTATCCATCAAAACTGGATGAATGACATATCTATTTAATACAGGTACATTTTACAACACACATACCGTAAATCTGGAAATTTTTGCTGTAGATAAATTTTTAGCAAATTTGCGAGTTCATTGCATTCGCAAAAATATTTTTCTTAAAAATAAATTACCAATAAGAAAATGTAAACAAAGCAGTGGAAATTCGCAAAATTTTGAAACGTAAAAATTAATCAACACCATTTTGACCCGAATTCGCAAAATAAAATCGACGTAAAAATTTCCAGATTTACGGTATAAATTTCTATAAAGCATTATAACTTGTAAATTACCTTAAGAATACACTAATTGACTCTTAGTACAAATGGATTAATCATGAATATTTCTTTCTTTTAATTTTCATCAACACCAGGTACCTCTTCATAATTAAAATAAACATAATATGATAAAAAAAAAAACATCCATTCCTACTTACATACAGCTGTCTTTTAGCGCAGCAATTCTTCTACAGCTTCTGCGCATGTCTGAATATCTTCTCGTCGATCTATTTTTTATTTGTTCTTTGTGCTTGCAAAACAGTTATCGTGCAGAATTTATAATCTTTATAAGATTACATTATTTGTTGTAAAGCTTTACCACCTTCAACAGGTTGTTTTTATAGTGGGATGTACCAAGCTCTTCTCAGGCTACATAAACATGATAAAGGCTTTCGGAAGAGGTTTCTATGACTGTTACTATGTAGATACATAAAACGTTTATATTAAATGAAATTGAAACCTGTTTCTAGGTTAACCTCTAGGATTCAATGGGACTATATCAGTAATGCATTTTCTTGCATTGACAATTTAATCTATATTCAATTTTATCATTTTAATACCCGAAATAAAAAGATAAAAAAGAATAGTACTCAATCATCATTGTTGTTCCCAGCTTCCACTGAAAGTGTTGATATTAATTTCGGTTTGTCTGTCAGTCTTTCTAGCTGCCTGTCTTTAACTCTCATTTCCGCAAGATAGCTTGAGAAGCCTTTGAGAGTTTGCAATAAATTATACATACCAAACCCCTATGGCCTAAAGAAGACCCCATTGAATATTGATTTTTAATGGTCAAAAGTCTACGTCATCGAATTATTAATTCTTTCTATTTTAACACTCTCATTTCCTATTGATATCTCGAAAAGCATTTGAGCTTTGCAGTGCAATTTTATTCTACAAATACCCATGTCCTAAGGAAATTCCGATACCTATTGATTGTTTAGAAAAGACTAAATTAGACACCCAATATGTTATGCAAAAGTTCTTTTAAAAAAATAAGCAATGTATAATGTTATTTCGTTTTTCATTTTTCATTCGTGGATTAAATATTTGTTAAGGAAATGAAAATAAAAAGTATCAAATTTTTTATTGAGTTTATTATATATTTATTAATGGTTTGGTATTCAATACATAACCCAAATATTAATTGATCCACCTGAATATTATTACAAATTTTCCACTGACAAGATAATAATCTGTGTCCCCGCCTAAGGATAAAGAATGCACATTTTCAATTGCATGCATTGGGTTTTTTTTTCAACATTTTTATAATAAGTTATAAAAGTTGCTTCCTTACAAACAAGATGAATAAACTATAAATCAGAGAATATAATAAAGTTAAAATCACATTGCAATTCACCAACAATAAAAATACTAAGAAAAACATACAAGTATATATTATAATAGCTTTTAGCTAAGAATTCTTTTTATCAAATCAATGTGATGTAAACTGAGTTTCTCTTTAATATGTTCTACATTTATCTTCACTGGTATAGTTTTAATATGCATTCTGGTCGAATTGTGCTGACAACTAAAACCTCCTCGGCCCCTGACACAAAATTTCTTCCTCTCTCGTTGTCTTTCTCAAAATATGTGTCCACGGTTTCCGGATCTGTCAGATCGATGATTTCAATAATCCCTGGGTCTCCTTCATTAATATCAATTTGTACAATCCTTATCAGAAATGTGCACGTATAAGCAACAAATCTTCGAATTGCTGAATATGACTAGCAGCACGAAATAATTCGTGATTCAGATCCTCCAGACCCATAATTCACGTGATCTTCTACACTGACGTTAGAAAATGGGTGTTTCGCAAAGAGGCCTTCATTCAGATCTTCGTCCAGTCTTAAAAGTCTGGACAGAACCACCTGTTACCAATAATTCAGAGTTTACAAAATACAAAATTTGATTTTGAATTCGAGGAAAATGCGTCAGGCAAGGCATTCCACTGTTTTACTGTTGATGTAAGGAAACCTTCCTTGTATAATATAATTTAGTTCTAATTGGAGGAAATCTAATTCTGCATCATTAGTTCTGAGGTTAAAGGAAGGATTTCGTGGACGATAAGGTTCGATCAAATTATACAAATATTGAGGAGTTGGATCTTAATCCAGTAATAATTATACCCGTTTCAATTTGAAAATGTTCTCAAAGATTTTTATATTAATTTCAATGTTAAAGTTCCTTCATAAAACAATATAGCATTGCACAAAGCATTTACGTACATCAAAGTTTAATAAGAACACTAGCTAAATAGTATAAGGACTAAAATTAACATTGCACGTGCGTTAGTTATTAATTTATTAAAATGATATTTATTTCAACATGCATGTACATGTATTTTATTACAATGACCATTTAATCATCAGTATTTTGAACATTATACAAAGTATTATTTTAAATGACAATAATCATTATTTCCAGTCGTTTAAAACGTTTACACTGTGTCATAATAAATTGCGTCATAATTGTTTTGTCACTTGCAAAAACTAAATACAAAATTTAATGATTATTTCATAATTAAGTTACAACACATTGCAAATCGAAACATGACAAAAAGTATGGCAAATCTTCTATAACGTTAGTGCCAAATATTGCATGTAAGTCGGCTTTATAAGGGTAAAACCATGATGTTGGAAATGCAATCTGGAGGAACGTGGTCCAGGATCAACACCTCCTGAAAACGATTGACATTATTTATTGCTCTTTGGTTGTGTGGGAAATAAAGGAGTTGATTATTTGGATCCGTCAAATCTATTGTTTGGATTGTTGGATATTTTATGGTTGTCTGTACAATCCTTTTTGGACTTGTATACGTATTAGCAGCAAAATCTCTGACTGCATCCCATGTCTTGCAACAGGAAATGTATCGCGAAGCGTATCCCGCTTGTGATCTATTAGTCACATGATCTTCGACACTGATGACGTCAGAAAATTGGTTTTTCGCAAAGAGGCCTAAAGTAGGATCCTCATCAGGTCGCAATAATCTGTAAAACATTTCCTAAAGGAAAGATTGGACATAATTAAGAGATTTTATTCAACATTATATAGACATTTCACAATGAATGCTTACAAAAGCTGAAAAATTTATAGAAATTGAAATGTTCCAATCCAAAGGAAATTATAATTAACAAAGACTTATTGTAGTTTATCTGTTGAATAAGATTGATATTTTCACATATATCGAGAAAATTCTCAAAGAAAATACTTTCTGAAAATAGCTATAGCAAGAGTTCGTAAAAGATCACAATATCAACCAAATGAAACAAACATTTCTTCAAATTCTTAACACTCACAGTTAATTTTTGATTTCCTAATTGATAATATGAAATATTTATAACTGCACAATGTGCTTAGGACTTTTCTGAGTTAAAAAAATCAGAACATTAAAGAAGTTAGAAAACTGCGAGAGGATCTACATGATAGGAATGAAGTTCTGAGCTCAATAAAGTTGACTATGGTATGACTTGATTTCTATACATTCTCACTTTCTTACATTATCTTCATGCATCAGAGTATAGAATTTTTAAAGGTTGAAGTCATTGATGCCCTTTACGAAGCTCTTTGGACATTGTTGAAGGAATAATCAGATGTAAATTTTAAAAACTAATCCTGCATTGCAGAACTATAGTTCCGGAAACTCATTGAATCTGGATAAATGCCTTTATGTTCTTGACACTGAAATTCTTAATAAACTGCATCTAAATCCAATGATAAAATACAGAATACAACAATTGTACAGAGATTTTGAAAGTTTACCAGTTAATGTTTCTGCTAATGTCCAAATTGAGATTGATAAATGTTTAAAACCAATATGGAAAACTGGGATACGTATATGGAATTACGAGAGAGAGAGAGAGAGGATGTTTTATTTTCAATAGATGTCAATTGCAAACTAACAACTAAGCTGGATGAACATTATGAATTCATATTTTCTCTAACTAAATTAGTTATTCTTAATCACCTGTATATGGTGTTTTTGTCTCTATACTTAATTTTCATGCGGGACCATATTCTTTATTTTTAATTTTTCTACCGGGTCAAACTACTAACAAATAAGTTAGTTTAACATAATTTCAATAATGTAGTTTTCAATAGGGATTTCCCATTTTCTAAGATCCTTATGAAAGAAGAAATTATTGTCATAATATAATTTTTTAACCAGATCTCTAATATTAAATACTCACCGTTGTCATTTAGCTGGCGTAAATAACACAAATTCTGAAAATGAAATGGGAATGTTCCTTTCTGGAAAAAAAAGAAGCATCTTGGTTTCTTTTTTATTTTCGTTCTCAGATGAGAGTTTCAGTTTTGTTTTCATGTGTTTTGCTATAAAATTAAAATAGCGATTTTTTTTACATACATATATACAACATGTATATATATATCATCATTAACTAATTTTATTTCTTCATATAAATAGATATAATTAAATTTTGGTAAATAAATCAATGCCGGAAACACGTGTATATATTTTTGTTTGTTTTTGTTAATTTAAGGAACTGTTGTTTCAATAAACATCAGGTTTTCATGTTTTTTCATTGTTTTCCTTAATACTGTTTCTCCTCTCTTCTCCTCTTTTGCACTTGTTTCTGTTCTTAAAATTTTTGTTTTGTGTTTCTCAAAGCTCTCTCTTTTCCCTCTGTATTATTGCTGAGCTTGTGAGAAGCCGTTGAGGTCGCCTTTTAGGCTTTTCCCGACGATTAAACAGCTGGAGAAAAAAGGTTGTATAAAGAGGCAGTGTAAGAACTTAAATGTCTTCATGTTCTGCAAGCTCCAATAAACCAAGCATCTTATGAGATACATGCCTCGCAAGGATGAAGAGTTCGGGACGTTCGTCCTGCATTTGGGAAGAAATACATCAATTATACAACATTGCCCAACTCCTTATCCATCTATGGACAGTCATCGAAAGTCAACATTATATTTTCTGGGACTTCCGTTGTGTTGTATCTAAAAGACGACTTTTTTTGGTTTTGCCTTCGACGACTGGCATGAATGGCATCTCTTCGCCAGAAGCATTTACATTAGCCAAAACTGTAATGGTGCTGCGGTTAGTGCTCATTCGACCCACAATGTACTCCAGTACTAGTCTACATTAACATGGGAATGTTCTGATTGCTTTCGTCGGCGTTCCAAATTTTCTTATGTGTGTGTGTTTTTATTTTGTTCTTTTTAATCATGCTATGGATACATGTACTTCAATGTGTATGAGGTGAATGTAACATTAAATACCCATAACATTTAATGGCAAAAGTACAGCATAGTAAAGAGCTCACATCATATAATGAGCAAGAAACTTTTCAAATTGAAAAACTCGCAGCAAACAATGCAATCCTACCTTATTTTCTTGAAATAACCATTACACTTAATTAATACAAAATGGCAACATAATGAAGAAACAAAAGCATATATTTGTAATATGACCTGATCATTATGAAATAATTATGAAATAATCACAGCACATAATGAAAAACTATGCACCTCAACACCTCAACATAATGAGGACCTTTCCCATAAGGAGTATATACAGCATAGTGTTTACTAAGTTTTACACGAGTTTTACGCTTTCAAAAGTTTTTTTTAATCCAAAGTTATCATACAGTTTCTAAACGTCAATCTTAATATACGTGTACTTTTATTTAAAAGAGGTTACTATGTTTGAATTGTTTAATCAGTCATATACTGTTTTGGTTTTTTTTGAATGGTTGAATGAACTTGCTTTTTTTATTATCACTTTTAATTTGACTATCAACAAAAAAAAATAATGAAATGATTTTCATTTAAAGGCTTCGTTGAAGCATCTATATTTTGTGATGTAAATATTCGAAACAATTTAACAATCATTTTTATTTCATTGAAGCAAACTATAAGCGTGTGTCAATTTCAATACTTCTCAACCAATCTTTTTTCCTGGATATCCGATGAACAGATTTATAAAGCATGAAGTAAATGCAAAATGAGGAATTGTTTAAAAGTGAATTAATATACCTGTATCAGTTATTTCTATCATGATATATCGATAAATACCGGTGTAAATTACACATTAACGTAAATATGTTCCATTCTTACAACCATTTCAATGCTATTCTAATGGTACTATAATATCCAACATACATGTAAGTTTTTAATACAATCTTTTTAATAAAAAAAAATTCAACTAAATTCGAGAAATCTAAAATGAAGAGCTACAAAATACAAGTACATGTTGTTGGATATGAATTCCATAAATATTGTTTAAAGTTTATACTATCAGTGAAATTGCAAAAAATTCATAGTCACAATAAAACAAAAAAAAATATGTTCTTTCAGCTCAAAGTATTTCAAAAACGTATAACAGAAATACAATTATAATAAAAATGCATGAAAAGGATAAAATCAGTAATAACTCGTCAACATAATAAAGTAATGATGTATACAGTGTAGAGTTAACAATAAGAAAATATCACATTGAATATAAAAATGTGTGAAATGTAATAACCTACATGTATATACTAGTATTAGAAAATATAATAAAGTTAAACACAATTTTATTTCACTAACAAAAATATTAAAAACATATTAAACATATTATCTTTATACGAGTTTTTATCAAATAAAATTAATGTGATTCCTAAACAAAGCTGGTCAAGTAAATTGTGGGAAAATAAAACCGATATATCACTTTATTCCCAAATTTCTAAAATACACTCTGGAGGAATTCTACCGACAACTAAAACTTCTTCGGCCCAGGAGGCAAAATTTCTGCCTCTGTCGTTGTCCTTCCCAAAATATACGTCCACGATTTTTTGATCTGTCAGATCAATAATTTCACTGATCCCTGAATCTTGTTCATCGATAACAATTTGAACAATCCTTATCGGGGAAGTCCAGGTGTTAGCCACGAATCTTTCAATAGCTGAATGTGATTTACAACACGAAATAAATCGTGAAGCAGGTCCTCGGGATCCATGTGTCACGTGATCTTCTACAGTTACGTCAGAAGAAGGGTTTTTCGCAGAGAGGCCTTTACTGGGATCTTCGTTGGGTCGTAACAATCTGTACAGAACCACCTGCTAAACATGCATTGAGGAAAAATTACAGTATACCATTGGCATTTGTTTTGCAATCGAGAATAAATTTCATCATCTGTCCTTGACCTTATAGTTTGGTCCGCTTTTTTAAAAAAACTTTAACCTTGGGCTTAACTATGAACAACTTGGCTAGTTTTTCATATTTATATAATTTTATATTCTTTGTGACAAGACATTTCTTTGGGTACTAACAGATTTTGATCTCTTGATCTGAAAGTGTGACTTGCATTTGAGAAACTACAGTATACTGGGGGTACCATACAGGGATATCAGCGTTTCACAAACACATAATGTTTCTAAGCAGTAATGGGGACTGTAATTGCTCTTTGAAATACATGTTTTCTTGTCCCTCATTTTAATACAATGTTATGTTAAAATGCTACAATAAAGACACATCTATCATTACAGTATATAACAGGGGGATTTTAGATGTTTGGATGGACAACTTTTTAAGGAATATTTCATATTATGTGCACTTATCTTTTTCTTTACTTAATATAGTCACGGATTATGTTCTAAATGGATAAATAAAATTGATAAAAGACTCCCAATTAAAAAAAAATGATTGTGTTAAACATAATATATTATACCTTACCATAGAAAAAAGAATGCATTTTTAATTTTAGTGTCATATTTTTAAATGATAATTAAACATTGGATGTTATAAGTTTGTTTGAACACATGTTACGAATTGTTCATCCAAGTCACTTTTAAATTCGCCATGTTATGTGTAGACATGAAACCAGATTTTTTCAAGAGTCAAAATATTTGAATGACATCCCCACAAGGCAATAACGGCTCTATAGCGCCGACCCATGCTAGCCATCAGTCGTGCAAGGCTAGCCTGCGGGATCTGCTGCCATTCCTCCTGCAACGCTGCCTGAAGTCCTGTCAAGTTTGGGGAAGTGTCGGAGAAGCTGAAATGCGTCGTTAGAAAATGCCCTATGCATGTTCAATTGGGTTAAGATTTGGAGAACAACTTGGCCAATTAAGACGCTTAATTGTTTCACTTACAAATTATTCGTTTACGATACGGACTCTATGAGTATCTACGGTGTGTCTAACAATAATAGGATTAAGAATCTCATCCCGGTATTTCAAACCTACCAGGTAGCCTTCAATAATCTGGATATTAGTTTTGCCTGCCAAATTTATCACAGAACTTCCATTTAATCTGTCATGTTAAGAAATGAAAAAATTGCATATCTTAATTTTCCTCTTTGCTCTCCAAACAGGTTTTTTGCCATTGAAGTCAAAACAATGTGGGGACTCGTCTGAGAAGAGACCAGGAACGCCAATGACGTTATTATTTTGTTAGCATTTTGTTGCCCTTGTAGTCGATTTCTGCAATACTCTAATTTTAATACAGGATGTACGACTGGTCGCTAAACCTTGAGAGATTTGCTTCATGAAGTCTGTTTCGAAATGTTTGAGTAGAAATCCGTCTACCCTTCGTTCTCTGAAGCTCAGTATTAAGCTAAAGCCCTTTGGAAGCCGTGCCCGTTTGCAACATTGGGCAAGTAAGGGTCCTCGTGGACTGTCTTACACCTTGGACGTCTCGAATTAACCCTTCATTGACAATTTCATGCCTGTAAATTTTATTTCCATAAAGGTTTACTACTTTCTGCAACATGGCGTTGCGTTTTGCCAGCTTCTAGAGTCCCTATTGTCCTGGAACATTCGTCCATGCTCATATGCCTCGTCATAGTGTCTTATCATCAGTTCTGGCCAGATATATTGAAACTTTCTTGTGTTCACTAAAGATACTTCTAAGTATGCTCCCATTTTTTCACTTACTTTTTTAACACGACGTACATTCTTAAGCAATTTGCCGCAAAACTCATCAAACACGTGTTACTCAAGTATAACATCGTGTGAATGACACATTTTTAAACTGACATCTTATTGTCACATAAATTCAGGAGTGGAAATATCTTTTTATGTTAAAATGTGATCCCTTATTATTTTTTTTCCAATTTGCTGTATATTTGTTGATAGGCCTGATATCCAAAATTCACAAATTTCGACAGCTCAATCACCAGAATAAATTAGGAGCAAAGTCTTCTCCCTCTTTTATGATATATTAGTGTTCGTTCACATTGAATAAATTCAAACACTCCCATCTTTGGCGGATCTTTAGAGAGTGTTTGGGGTTCTCCTAGAATTGTCAGAATTTTCAATTACCTGGAAACCCTTCATCAAAAGGAAACATGATTTCTTCTTCAAAATGGGATGAGATTATCGACTAAGGAAATGCCCAAACCACTAATTAAGTTCTTTCAAATGACACCAAGTTCAATGACCATTTGACCTTGACCTATATGCTGAAATAGCTTTTTTCGAACTCTGTTGCCACCAGGCGCATAGTGTTTCACAAATACATCTTGTTTTAAGGCTCCATTTGTTACAGTTGATAGGATCTCGCGTAAAAAAAAATTGAATCGCGTCCGCCAAAAGATCCATTATTAAAGACATTAAGATATTGAATTTTAATTCTTGTCATATTAATAATATTTGAAATATGGAGAGACAGAGCTCATTATCTTTATTTAACTTTACATAAAAAGATTTCTAAAAATTGGGGGATATTTAATTTTATTTCCATTTTTTTCTTTATGGAAATTATTGGACTGTTTAATTTTTGTGTATATTGTGACTACCGTATTTGGTTCATTTTCAACACAGGGTATCTGTCTTATTTTCGCAGTAAAAACGTTCCAAGACAATGGACTATTTGTGAACAAACATCACTTTTGTTAACTTACATTGTCTAATATAATGTTATGAATATTTTAATCTTACATACATTGTGTTATTAATTGTGAATAACCATTTTTTCTTTCTTACTTTTAAGGGCAGATATCACTCTAATGACAAAAAACTACCCTACAAATAGAGCTATTTCGTGTTCAGTGTTTAGAGATTCCTTTAACAATTAAACTTTGGCAATTATATTCTTTCAATTCTACTTTTGTCGACTTTCCCGTTTCTGCGTCATGTTTCTGATTTGCTTAGACGTTGCTACCTTCTACAATGCAAGCAATGTTGTTTGTTTTTTGTCACCCGCTTTTGAAAAGTGGGGGAAATCACGTTCAGTCTGTCTGTATTTCTGTCTGTAAAAGTGTTACACTTTCATGTCCGCGCCCTATCTCAAGAAGTTTTTGAACTTTTAGAAGTTTTTGAACTTTTGCAATGGAATTTACTACAGCAACTCCATATGACCTAAAGAAGACGCCTAACGTTATGGTCATCAATTCACATATTCTCTCTGTTTTAACACCGTTCGATACTTCAGAAGCGTTTGTAGCTTTCATAGTGAAATTTTTTACTACGACTTCCTATGGCTTTTTATTTTGAGGTCAAAAGGTCAAAGTCGTATAAATTCACACATTCTGTGTTCGTGTAAAACTTTCATTTCCGGGCGAAACTAGTATCTCAACACAGATTTTAATCTTTTGCGATGATACATACATTGTTTTATTACTCTATATTGCCCCGTTTGCCCACCATGAAGTGACCCCTCCCCTTGTTCACGCTTGCTTTTCTTTTTTTTCCTTATTTAGCAGGCTTGTCAGCATGGTCTTCTATATCATGCCCTCATGAATAAATTTCTATCCACTTACCTTAATCGGTAGACAGTCCGGAGAATGATGGCCATTTTCTCTATCACTGCTAGTGTACATCTTGTTCATGTTTAATCAGAGCCCGTGGCGGTCAGCTTTATATATTACTTCAGAAGATGGTAATTGAG